>NC_037675.1:11973377-12120877 GCF_003255815.1 Theropithecus gelada
AAAAAAAAAAAAAAAAAAAAAAAAAAAAAAAAAAAAAAAAAAATTAGTGGGGCCTGGTGGCAGGTGCCTGTAGTCCCAGCTACCTGGGAGGCTGAGGCAGGAGAATGGTGTGAACCTGGGAGGTGGAGCTTGCAGTGAGACCAGATCGCACCACTGCACTCCAGCCTGGGGGACAGAGCAAGACTCTGTCTCAAAAAAAAAAAAAAAAAAAAGGTAATATAAATAAGCTTCAACTATGTAAGAAAATAATGATACCTTATGGGATTAAAAATAGAAAATACTAAAATACTATACAATAATGGCCGAGAAGCAGTTGAGTGAGAAATTCTTGCATGTGTGCCCCAGGAGACATAAAGAAGGATGTTCACAGCTGTGGTATTTGTAATAACAAAAGTTGAAAATAACTAATGTCCACCAATAATAGAATGAATAAGTATGTATAGTGATACAATGGCATATTTGATAGCATGAATTATAGCTACTTGCAACAACCTGGTTGAACTTCAAGAAAATAATATTGAGTTTAAAAAAGAAAGTGATAAAAGAATACCTCACATTGTTAAAAGTTAAAAACATGCAAAATGAAACAATATAGTTATACATATAAGCAATTTGGTGAAATGGAATAGAAAAACAAAATTTAGAATAATGGTTACCTTTGCTGAAGAAAGAATAGATAGTATTTCAGGGTGACCAGAAGGGATTTTGGAGACAACTTTTGTTCATTTTCTTAAACTGGGGGGTGGGTACATGGGAGTTAATTATGTGAGGATTCTTTGTATCTTATGTGTACATATATATATGTGTGTATATATATTCTATTATCTTAATCAGATTCTAATTAAACTATTTTACTAAATAAGCACCTGGGTGTCGTGGGCACTCAGATATAGTTTCCACTGTCCTCAGATGAGATGAGTTTTGGTTTGAGGCTCATGAAAAGATCATGTGAGTACAAGCCACAGCAGTACATGCATGAAAAGCCACTGGCATGGGTTGGCAGGGGTGGCAGAGGGTAGGGGAATGGCTTGGAGTCTCCCCTCAGTTTAAATACTATACTGGTTTATAACCCTTATAAAGGTAAGTGATTGGTTCCTATTCTGTAGTGGAGGAAGTGATTCTCTGGACAATCCTAAAAGCCAGATTTTGAGAGTGAACTCAGAACATTCTTGGATCAGAAATGAGTACATGGGAGGCCCTGAAAACCCCTCATCTATTTCAGGGATGATTTTGCAAACACCTAGGTGTTCTCCAGTCAGGGTTTTCCAGAGAAAGAGAACCAATAGGATCAATAAGATATATTTAGGAATTGGCTCGTGCAATTATGAAGGCTGAGAAGTCTCAAAATCTGCCATCCACAAGCAGAAAAACCAGGAAGGCCTGTAGTATGATTCAATCCAAATTTGAGCCAGGGGAGCCAACGTCTTAAGTCCCAGTCTGTGTCCATCATCAGGAGAAGATGGAAGTCCCAAATCGAACAGGAAGCAGATTTGCCATCGTCTGCCTCTTTGTTCTGTTTGGGTTCTTGACTCACATTGGCAAGGGTAGGTCTTCTTTACTCAGTCTACCAATTTAAACGCTAATCTCTTCTGGAAACACTGTCACAGACACACCCAATAATAATGTTTTACTAGCTTCTGGATATCCCTTGGCTCAGTCAAGTGTACACATAAAATTAATCATCACACTGACTAAGGGTCAAACTGCCCCAAAGAAACTGGTATAGTGATTCACAGTCCAGCTGCTAATCTTTTCTATTCAGTCCCACCCTCTTGCCATAGCTTTTATGTCACATATTTCCCAGGTATTTTATTATAATTTCTATTAAATTTTTCAACAAAATTAAACACATAAACATGAACATACAGTTTTCCCATGATATCCTCAGGGGATTGGTTCCAGGACCTCCATGGATGCCAAAATCCACAGATGCTCAAGTCCCAGATATAAAACAGTGTAGTATTTGCATGTAACCTGTAAAATCCACCTGTATACTTTAAACCATCTCTAGATTACTTATAATACCTAATACAATGTAAACACTATGTAAATAGTTGTTAGACTATATTTTAAAATATGTATTATTCCTTATTGTTGTATTGTTATTTTTAATTTATTTTGAATATTTTTGAGCAGCAATTGGTCAAATCCACAGGTGTGGAACCCATGGATAGACAGAGCCAACTGCACTAACACACTACCGACCACTATGCCCAGAATATCCAATAAGAAGTGGGAATCCTTCCCCCCACATACATTTTGTGACTATCCCCCTTCACAAACTGTTTGAAATCCCCTAATTAATCAAGCTTTTCTTCCTTCTTTACCCACGACCTCTTATAGCCTTTTACAGGTACTGAGAGATTCATTGATCTATGTATATCATTTCTTTAGAATCAAATTTACTTTCTCTTTGGCCAAGCAATCCCCATTAGTATTAGGTTAATTGAGGGCCTTAAGTCATTTATCCTAAATATTTTTAGTCCAGAGGATCTTCATACACATAAGTTCTGTTTTTATTTAATTCTATAACGGAACCTACAAACCCTTTATTATATAACTCTAATAGAAAGATTAATGTCTAGCATATCACACACATCAATAAATATTACAGAATCAGTTTCCATTTGCATCTTTTTGCCATATAGCATATATTTCCTGTAAATGGAGTTTACAGATCATTTTTTAGAAGTTCCAGATTCCGTCTGGTTTATGGACTTAGTCATAGCCTGGCCACAGGAACCCAGTTTCCAAGGACAGAGGTATCCTGATATCCTTGTGGAGCATCACCCACCCCTCTCCCTGGGTGAGAAATAATGGAGGCCTTTAATCAGTCCAGTCTCGAGCAACTGTATCTTAGAAACATTTAGCCCTCTATCCACAGCACCCTAGCCATTAGAAAATAACAATAAAAACCACAATTTAGGTTTGCCATAGTGGTCCCACAAAATCACCCCTTCCCTCCAGTGCATGCGACCATATTGGTGAAATTAACACACTTATAAATCCTTTCTGGGCGAGGACACATGCCCTCTAACAATGTTGTTACGCATTAATTTGGTCACCCAGTCCATTTGGGAATTGCATCATTGGCTTTCCAGGCCACCTGCCAGCTGTGGTCAGTTTATGGGAAGAGAACTCCTTTGCAATTCCAATTTGGGTAAGCAAATCATTTTCGAAGTGGTAACAAGCCCTAAGAAAGCTGTTTCCACTTGACTAAGCACACACAGTCAATTTTCCAAGGCCTCTGAGTCTTTTGTCTTTTTTGTTTTCACCTTTCCATTATTTACAGGTCTTCCTTTTCTTTTTCTTATTTTATTACATTGGTCAGGACCACCAGCATTATGTTGAATCAGAGCAATAAATGATAACAGGTGCAACTATCTTATCTTCAACTTCAGTGGAAATATTGCTAAGGTTTTAACACTAAGTAATTTTAAACATTTAAAATATGGATAAGGTTTTAGCATTATGTAACTAAGTAACCTTAATTTAGCATTAAGGTTTTACCTGCTATATATTTATGGCAATAATAGTATTTATTGAGTACTGACTAAATGATAGTATTCTAAGAATTTTATTTGCATTATCCATTTCTCGTAATACCCATTTTCCAGATGATGAAACTGAATTACAGAGAGGTTAGGGAACTTGACCATGGCGTTAACATCTATTAGAGATTCAATTGCAGGAATGCTTACTTAAGAGTTCAAGTGTTTAATTATTTTGCAATACTTCCAGTAGGTTGATGCCCTCAAGTTAGAAGAGTTCCTTTTACCTCTAGTTTTCAAAGCATAAGCTGCACTGAAAGATGAACATATACATCAGAAGTGGGTGCTATACCTTATCAAATGCTTTTCTACAAGTTTTAGATGGTTATATGATTTTCGCCATTTATTATGTTAATAAATTGAATTGTGTTAATGTATAGAATTAAATTGAAAAATTTTCTAACGTTGAACCATTCCTGCATTACTAGGATAAATCTCACTTACTTACTACTATTTTATCCTTTTAATGTACTGCTGGCTTAGATGAGACCTTGTGCTTTATTAAATGCAATCAGTCTTTGCTTTTCCAGGCACCACAACAACTGAAATTTGTGCATATTAGAACAATGTCTTCACTTTACACAGTTCTAATATGCACAACATAAACTGCCTGTAGTTTGGACTTTTTTCCTTGTTTTCCTCATGGTATTTTAGTAAGGGGCTAACCCTAACTAAATTGCCAAATAATAATTTTTGATTTGAATTTATCTTGTTGGTATTCCACTATAGACCCAGGACTCCTTGTCTTAAACCCAGTGTACTCAATGATTGAACAGCTGTATTGTTTTTAAATTTTTTTCATATCCTAATATTTCATATTTCTCTGTACTTTCTGTCCCCGAAGGAATTTCTTGCCATTTTTTGGTTGGTTTGGGACCTTTCCAGGATTATAGAAAGAATGGATTTCAAAAACCAAGTTTCTGCTTTTTCTGTTGCAAACAATGTCCAGGAAGCTAATGTTTATAATATTTCCCTCTCTTGATCTTTTCATTCCTCAGACCTGGGTTAGATTTGAGGTCAGGACCATTGTCCTATTGAGGAAAAGGCTGTTTCTAAGGGTATCGCCTCTGCTGCCAGCCTCAGTGCTTTGCAACCAGGTCCACAGGTGTTCCCACACCCATGTTACAAGCTGAAATGTGAGTTTGACAGCCATGGTTGCTATGTCTGTGAGGGTGAGCACAAAATACATACTTTTTGCTGGAGGTGAGATTACTTGGCCGAATGACCACCAAATTACTTGTACACCAAAGAATACTTCTCCTTTCATTTTCTTCATTTTGAGCAACTCTGGTTCCCTAGACTCATCCCCGCTGACATGTTTTCTTGTTTTTTAATATGGCATTGGTAGAATATCTATTTTACATGAGTGAATTTCTTGGTAAACCAATTCACTCCCTTAAAAACAAAACATCTTAATTTTGTTAATGAAAATCTTTCTCAAATGTGTTTTGTAAATTTTTCTGCCTAAAAAGGAAATTATATTTTATGTAAGAGAATAGGATGTAACATAATTTGATATTTTATTGATAATGCAAAGTCATTGTAATAGATATTAGTTGATGTCTTGTGCTGAAACTCAAGACATAGAGACTCTTTCCGAGCCTCTTAAATTTTAGGGTTTTGCCCTTCTGCGGATGACCCCAGGATGCTGTGCCTTTCTAGTCTGCTGCTATGTAGACTTTTTTTTGCTTTCCTTCTGATACATTAGGCTGTTAAAAAATATATAGCAGCTTTCCTACCTCTTTATATTGATATAGTTTACTGCATTTTGTGTGTTTTGATTGGAAAAGAAGAAAATGTGTTAGGATTATGTGTAAACTAAGAGCAAATAGATTGTGAAGGAGGACCTATTTTTTCTCATCCAAAACAAGGGAATTATATTAGATTTTTCTCTCAGATCTTTTCCCTCACCTCTAAAATTTCCTCACCTCTAAAATGGAAATGATAATAATATTTACCACTTCATACTTATGCTGTCTTGAAGTGTGTGTGTGTATATGTTTATATATATATGTTTATGTATATTATATATATATGTAGGGGTTTTTCTTGTGTGTGTGTGTGTGTGTGTTTTGCTTATTTTGTCACCTAGGCTGGAGTGCATTGGTATGATCTTGTCTCACTGCAGCCTCAATCTTCTGGGCTCAAGAATCCTCCCATCTCAGCCTCCAGGGCAGCTGGGACCACAGGCACGTGCCACCACGCCCGGCTAATTTTTGTATTTGTAATAGCGATGGGGTTTCACCATATTGGCCAGGGTGGTCTTGAACCCCTGACCTCAAGTGATCCGCCTGTCTCGGCCTCCCAAAGTGCTGGGATTACAGGTGTGAGCCAACACACCCGGCCTGTTTTGAAATGTTAATAGAAGTTACATGGTTCAGCAAGGGTGAAATAAAATCAGTAATTCTCTGGGAGGTAAAATTGACAGGACTTGGTGACTGCTGGACATGGCAGTGAAGAAGATTTCCAGGCCAGTGCAGGGTTTTCAGGTGGGTTTTTGAGTAAATGGGGAGAGAGGACTCACAGGCACTGTGTGGATTCCCTAAGGTGATCTACAGGAAGGACCAGACACACAGTAGGGCTCTGCGTTTTCTCAGTCTCCTGCCTTCATTTGGATTCCCAGCACTCAGAGCCTTTTTTGAAGCATCCCAGATTCAATTGGTGGAGATGTCAGTGTTATCTCAAACCCCTCCTTCCCCAGCATTTCAACCCCAGTCTCCTAGGGACCAAGAAAATGCAGTTGCCCACAGGTCCCTCAGCTATGTCTCCCAGTCTGCCCAGAGCTAACAGCGCTATCTTCTTCACTGGGAGAGATGTCCTAATTCAGACCGGAAGGCTGCTTCACATTAGCAGATGCTGACTGCGGGTGGGTGAGTGCCCGACCCTCAGGCCCTGACACTGCTTTAAGTGGGAGACAGGTCCAGCTAGGAGAGGGAAATTCAGTCATAGCATAGGAGGGACAGAAGGCTTTTAGTAAAAGCGCCAGTCACCAGGGGCTGCTGATACCATCGCACACCAGGTCTGGTTACAGCTCTCTGCCTCCCTGCCGAAGCCAGCAGTGGAGATGGAGAAGGGGATGAGGGCAGATCCCTGAATGAGTGGGAAGGGGGTGGCTGGGAGGAGAGGAAGGCAGAGGGAGGGAAGGGGGAGAAGTGAAGGGGCAGCATGATTCCAGTGAAAGCTCTTACCCTCCAGAAGAAAAGCATTTTGTAGTTTTGCCTTAAATCATTCCCTTAACTGTAGAGATAGAGATCACTTTCTTTAAGAAGACTGGTAGCACCTGCGAAAAAGAGCACTATCTTTTTTTTTTTTTGAGATGGAGTCTTGCTCTTGTTGCCCAGGCTGGAGTGCAGTGGCATGACCTCGGCTCACCACAACCTCTGCCTCCTGGGTTCAAGTAATTCTCCTGCCTCAGCCTCCCGAGTAGCTGGGACTACAGGCGTGCACCACCATGCCTAGCTAATTTTTGTATTTTTTGTAGAGATGGGCTTTCACCATGTTGGCCAGGATGGTCTCAATCTCCTGACCTTGTGATCTGCTCACCTTGGCCTCCCAAAGTGCTGGGATTACAGGCATGAGCCACTGCACCCAGCCAATTTTTTAAGAACATAAAGTTCTGTGTTTCTCCCAGGGCCGAAGACCATGCCAACTTTTGTGGCACACAGCCCTTCTTATCTGCACCAGTTGCTACCACTTGGCTTGCAGTTGCTTCTCCTTCCTTCACCAGCAATTGGTTACTGACGGCATATTGTAGCCAAACCCTGAGCTCCAGGACCTGCCCCTACAAGGAATGAAGCACTCAGCAGGACAGAGGAGCTTCTAACCTTGCAAAGCCAATGTGTGGTTGCTGCCTTGCATTTAAAGCTAGTGGTATTCTTCTTTGTGCTCATCTGCCCACTCTGTTTGGGTAGTGTTTTGCTAATGAATTGAGGGCAAAGAGCTGAGCCACACATGGCCAGTTCTCTAGGCCTGGTGCTAATTAAATGCTTTGCATGCATTTCTCAAAGATCCTTATAATAATCCCTCCAGATAGGTATTGCTTTCATACCTCCATTTTACAGATAAGGAAACTGAGGTCTGAAGAGATGAAGGCACAGACATAAGGTAACAACATAACAGAGTACGTGTAAGACGACCTCTGCTTTTGGACTTGATTCCCAAGCCTCTTGACATAACTTAAAGGTGTCATCTAGTTAGTATCTGGCATCTGCCACCACCCATGGCAGCTCACAACTGTCTGTTTTCATTCTCTCACCTTACTGAAGAGGCCCTGCTATCTATTAGTGCTGAGAACAAAAATGTATAAGAGGAAGGCTCTGCACTAGAGCACTGGACGCTCCAGTAGGAATGCTGACTGCCAGGAAGGTAGGGCTGAGTGGCTCCAAGGAAGCTTCTAGAGAGAAGGCACAGCACGGCAAAAGTCATGGATCCAGGGATGGGAGATTCTGCCTGGTGGGGTCTGAGGTAGGCTGCCTGGAGTCAAATCAGGAAGGGCCCTCCTTCCTGTTGAGTTTTGACTTTCACAAGAGCTCATGGGTTATAGGCAGGGAAATGACTAGATCACATCAATGTTTAAGAAATATGTTTCACTGTTTACCTCCTCACTACATAGGCCCTTTCATTTCCAGACATGTCTGTGAGAAGTCCTTAACTCCTACTCTAATCTGTTTCCAGAGGAATTTTTTTTTCCTCCTTGGTCTTCTAAGTTGGCTGTTTTCTCCAAGAAGGAAATTCCTTGGTAGCTTCAAGACCTGTGCAGGGGACGCCTTGCCCAAGGAACAAGAACCTGGATAAACATTGGGCCAACCATCACCTCCAGGTCTGAGAAGCACAGATGTTTTCTGAAGAGTTCTGGACGTACCTTGCGGCACCTGAACCATGCTCTATTTTCCTTGCAGGAGGCTTTTCTTTTTCAGTCACCATTTAAAAAATGCTTTCTACCTGTTCAGAAAATCTAGTTCAGGCCCATGAAGACCTTTGGGATGAAATCTCAATGCCCAGCCTGGAGATTGGGCCACATGGTTTCTACTAGACACACCATTATAATTATGCATCAGAATCATTTATAAAGCCTTGGGAATTTTCTCCATATGTCCCATGAAGTTTGGGAGTCACCAAGGCCCTAATGACACTGGGAAATTATGAAACATCATATAGAATTTTTACAGTTATTTTATTGTCCTCTTGCTGCCCTCCCCAATGCTTGCAGCCTCAGGGACTCAGAGGCAGTCTAACTAGGAGTTTCTCAACCATGACACTACTGACATGTGGAGCTGGCTGATTCTTTGTTGTGAGGGGTTGTCCTGTGTGTTGTAGGATGCTTAACAGCATCCCTTGTCTGTACTTACTCTACTTACTCAATAGTAGTAGCACCCCAGATATGACAATGAAAAATATATCCAGGTATTGCCAAAGCCACCTGGGGGAGGAGGTGGGTGTGCGAAATTTTCCCTTTGAGAACCACTAGTCTCACCTACATTCTAATCCTAGCTTCTTTTTTTTTTTTTTTTTTTTTTTTTGAGACGGACTCTTGCTCTGTTGCCCAGGCTCTGGAGTGCAGTGGTGCCATCTAGGTTCACTGCAAGCTCTGCCTCCCAGGTTCACACCATTCTCCTGCCTCAGCCTCCCGAGTAGCTGGGACTACAGGTGCCCACCACCACGCCTGGCTAATTTTTTGTATTTTTAGTAGAGACAGGGTTTCACTGTGTTAGCCAGGATGGTCTCGATCTCCTGACCTCATGATCCACCCTCCTCGGCCTCCCAAAGTGCTGGGATTACAGGCGTGAGCCACCGTGCCTGGCCAATCCTAGCTTCTTTACTTCTGAGTTGCATGGCCTTTGGTAAGTTGCTGAAACTCCAAGAGCCTTAGTTTACTAATTCAAAAAATGGGCATCCTTGTATTTACCTTTCGGAGCTGTTGTCAGATGCTGACTGCTTCATTTAATCTGCAGAAAACTTGAGCCCACCTTCCCTACACCCTGTCCAATATTCCATGGTGTGGGAATCCTTTCTACCTTGTGAATGGATATAGATTTCCTCTGAGGCCGAACCAAAATGAAACTGCCAAGCTGAGTGACATAGAGGTGCAAAGGGATGGATTGCCTCTTTCACTGGCAAATAATTTGCTGGGAGCATCAGCTTTTTGTGCTTCGGTAACTGAGCATCCCATTCGAGGCGTGCAGCTCCTGAGCTGCCCGCTGGACTCAGTGATGCAGCGCCTGAGTCTGGTTTAAGTGGATTTGAGTGCTCCAAGTTGCTGGCCATTCTCATTCTTTCTTGCCTGCTTTCCATATACTCTGCACTAGAAGTGTTTGTCTGTTTGTTTTTTCAACCTTGCTCTCTCTGTCCTTGTTTCTCTCCATATCTGGCTCACACAGTGCACAAACAGTTAAGGGCACTTGGCTTAGCTGCCTCCACATCCCTGTAGACTACCCTGGAAGGATTGAATGAAACTGATAGTACTAACATTACATTGCTCAAATCCCCAAAGCAAGCATAGCTGGGCAGATAGAAGGGATGACCCTGGAGAAAACAGCTGTCAAGGGCAGCTATTGGCTTATCTTTCATGGAAAGAGAGACGTAATGAATTCTAAATGAAGAGGAACCAGAGGCAGAGCAGTGTATGGTCCGGCAAGGCCGCCACACACAAGCTGGCACTTGGGAAGTACTGAGGACCGTCTCATGTGCACGGGGTCCTGGGCCAGTCCTTCTGGCCTGGCCATGTTTGAGGAAGGGTGTTTTTGTGCTTTGGAGATGAACACTGCTGAAAGGTTGGGAGCCTGCTGTGAAGGGAGTGCTGACACTCTGCCAGTTCAGTCTGTCTGCAGGATGGTGGGCTGCACATAGGTGGGGGCTGTGTGCAGGCAGGGTCCCTGCCTGGGGATCAGTTTCATAGGACCTGGCCCCAGAGAACTATGCAGGCCTCTTCTGCCTCCTTTTACTTTAATACCCTTGTTTACCCTCCACTGTGCGTTTTTATTTCTCCGAGTACAGGCATTAGTTGGGGCTTTCTGAGGGAGGCAGGACATTTTCATAGAAAGAGATTGAACCTGAGGAGAAGCTGACCCACACTTGAAGCTTGTCTTATTTACCTTTAACATATGTTACCCTCAGCAAGTTACTTTATTTCTTGGAGACTCAGTTTTTTTAATCTTTAAAATGGGGGCAAAATAACACTTACCTGTTAGAGTTTTTGTAAGAATTAGATGCAATGTACGTGGAGAGTCTAGCCCAGTAGGTGGCTTGTATTATTACTTATTAGTGACAACTAAGGCTCAAAGCATTGAAAGGACTTTTGGATGTAGTCACTGAGCCAGGAAGTGGTGGAGCAATGATGGGAGCCCATAGGAGCTGATACCAGAGACTAGCTGTGCTCCTTCCCTCAGATCACAGCTGCCAAACCTTAGCACACAAAGGCACCAAACAAATTGGAATAGTGTGATGCGAATAAGGACTTATGTCCTAAAATGAGGCTCTTCCATCCCGCATCCATTACCTGTATGTACCACCATTGGTAGCTTGCTTTTTGCAGATCATAAGTGCCTGGCAAGGTAGCACCTCATATGGCAGCCGCTGAAGGCTGGAGAGTTGACAGTTATTTCTTCCATTGAACTCTAAGAAGCATACTCAGGTTGGGGCCACTAGTTAGGGGTAGGAGAGCTGAGATTCCTCATCAAGGCTATGTCTAGTGAGAGACACAAAAGTGAACAATGATGGAAATATAGATGTTTGGAAGACTGAGCATAGGGCACCATGAGAAGATAGAAAAAGGGCCTGGTGTATTCCTGGGCACCATGGAGAGCTGCTCTAAAAAGTGGCTGATATCCAAGAGATGAGTGAGAGTGGGGACACAAAAAGGAGGAGGAGCATTTTAAGGAAAGAAAATAGGTGGACATGAAGATCCAAGTGGGCTCAAGGAAAAAGAGGTGGAGAAAGTAATTGTCCAGTGAGCTCAGATTTTTTTTTCTTTTTTTTTTTAGATGGAGTCTTGCTTTGTGGCCGGGTTGGAGTACAGGGGTGCAATCTTGGCTCACTGCAACCTCTGCCTCCCTGGTTCAAGTGATTTTCCTTCCTCAGCCTCCGAGTAGCTGGGATTACGGGCACGCGCCACCACGCCCAGCTAATTTTTTTTTTTTTTTGAGACTGAGTTTTGCTCTTGTTGCCCAGGCTGGAGTGCAGTGATGTGGTCTCAGCTCACTGCAACCTCCGCCTCCTGGGTTAAAGCATTTCTCCTGCCTCAGCCTTCCTGAGTAGCTGGGATTACAGGCATGCGCCACCACACCCAGCTAATTTTGTAATTTTAGTAGAGACGGGGTTTCTCCATGTTGGTTGGGCTGGTCTTGAACTCCAGAACTCAGATGATCTGCCTGCCTTGGCCTCCCAAAGTGCTGGGATTACAGGTGTGAGCCACTGCCCCTGGCCAATGTCCAGCTAATTTTTGTATTTTTAGTAGAGACGGGGTTTCACCATGTTGGCCACGATGGTCTCCATCTCCTGACCTCCTGACCCGCCCGCCTCAGCCTCCCAAAGTGCTGGGATTACAGGTGTGAGGCACCGCACCCGGCCATGATCTCGGATCTTTTTTTTTTTTTTTAAGAGACAGAGTCTTGCTCTGTCGCTAGGCTGTAGTACAATGGCATGATCTCAGCTCACTGCAATCCCCACCCAAGTGATTCTCCTGCCTCAGCCTCCCAAGTAGCTAGGACTACAGGCACGCGCCACCATGCCCAGCTAATTTTTGTATTTTTTTTTTAGTAGAGGCAGGGTTTCACTATGTTAACCAGAATGGTCTCGATCTCCTGACCTGGTGATCCACCCGCCTCGGCCTCCCAAAGTGCTGGGATTACAGGTGTGAGCCACTGCGCCCGGCTGATCTCGGATTCTTAAGAGGTCTACTTATCCTTCCTGGGACTGGGCACACAAAGTCCCACTGCATCTTTCCAGTGGGTTCCTCTTTCCACTCTTCATAATCAAATGATTCTTGACTTGGAAAGCAAGTGGTTATGTAAAAGGGAAACTGTTTTTGGTTTTGTTTTTAAACTGTACAGGGTTGAAGCAAAAATACATTCACGTCCTTGTTCATGATTGCTCACATTCTTTTGGTTGATTCTTAAAGCATGTATTTTAATAAGGGACTGGAAACCACAACTGTTAATCAATGTTCTGGTTTTTACCTCTGAGTCATGGCTTTAGATCAGGGAGATAGCATTTCAAATTTGCTACTGGGTGAGAGGTTTTGCATGACTTATATGATATTACCTGATTGTTTTTACAAAGTTTAGAGGCTACAAAACTATCCAGGTTTTAAGATCTCTACTGAGCTTGTCAAATGGATGATGGGACAGGTTCTATGTTTCCCGTTTTATGGATATTGAGTGTGCAAGAGATGACAGTTATTTCTTTTATCAACTTCGAGAAAGTGAACTCTGGTTGAGACCTGCAATGGTGAGAGAGAAAAGATCACTTATCAAGGCCAATTGATTCCCAGATAAATGAGGCATTCAGTAGGTGGTAAATGCTAAGACCTATGTCTTCTGAAAACTGCATCATTAATTGTATTATGTTATTGGCCCATCTTGGGTAATGATAGTGTTAGGGAAAGCGAGTTGCAAAGTTGATTGAGAACTATTGCTTTGTCTCTTCAAGGCACTTGCATCTGAAAAGGCATGGGCAGGAGTGGGGGAACTCTGTGGTTGCCATTCAGTTGCCAAATGGCCAATGCAGGGAGGTAGCTTGAGAGTTAATAATGGAGAGTGGTTGCAGTTTCCACAGGAGAGAAGCCAGGAGGCCAGGCTCACTGTTCAGGGGTGTGTGTGTGCTGGACAGTGAAAATAACTGAGATGGAGTGGGGAGAGAAGTGTATGTATTTCTCACCTGCCTGGATCTGAGAGGCTCAATATCTTGCTATACCCATGAGTGCAAGTCTGTTCTCTGATTTGAGGAAAGAGATGGGCCAAGGAAAGAATAGAGCTGAGGGTCAAAGTAGGGTGCCTGCCCTGAGAAGTGGTGCCAGATACAGCAAATGAAAATACAGAACACTCAGTTAAATTTGAACTTTGGATAACAAATAAGTCACTTATGTTTTAAGTGTAAGTATGTCCCAAATATTGCATGAGACATACTTACACTAAGGGAAAAAACCCCACAACCCTAAAGTGGTTTATATGAAATTTGAATTTGACCGGGCGTCCTGTGTTTTATCTGGCAACCCTACTGAGGAGACTCAGAATGCTCCAGCGGCTTCTTGCTCAGCTGCATGGACAGGGGCTGCTCCTTTGGGCCACTTCAAGCACGTTATTTGGCGGTGGCCACGGGGCATTCTGTTGGGCATGCAGCTCCTGAGACAGAGCCTGCTAAAGTGGCTGGCTGTGGGGTGGAGTGCCTACCGGGAGCTGTGTTCTTCCACAGCCTTCTTCCTGGGATCCTGCAGTCAGGGTGTCATTCCAACCCTCCTTCCCTCTTTCCCTGGAGCATGTGACCATCTCATCCTTGCTGTTTCTTGCTGTGTTGCTTCCGTCCACCAACCCTGCCCTTGAAGCCCTGGTTCTCTTGGGAGCTAGGTATCTACTATCCCTCAGTCTATTCCTCTTTTCCCGCTCCTCAGAGTTGATCTCATGGATTTGACTCAAGGTTTGTGTTTCACATTTATGCTTTTCCTAAGCAGAGATGAGGAGCACCCCCATGGGGTAAGCAAGGGAACCTTGGGCAAGTAGCAAGCATGACATCAGACCTCCTCACAGTCCCTGGCTTGGTGGCCTCCATCCTGACTTCAAGCCTGAGCTTCTGACATCCTCATCTGTTTCTACTCTCCACCCCTGCACACCAACCACCTCTGCACTCACAGTTTTTCCTGTGGTTGGCACTCTGGGGCTGGAGGGGCCCTATAGAGATAGCCAAACTTGCTAATATGCTAACTAGAGTCAGTCTGGCCAAGAAGAACATAACCCCTGTCTGATCATGGTGTGCTTTTTAGCCCAGGTAGAAACTTCTGCAGGCTCCCTGCTAGCAGCAGCCAGTGCCACTCTGGAAGGCCAGGGCCTGCTGCTTTGGCAGATCCAGCTGACAAAAGCAGAGGACTCAGGCTCCTGGGTCCTGGTGGCTGCTCCTTCTGGCTTGGGAAGTCACTTTCCCTCCCAGCTTTGGGTTCGTAGGCTCTGAACCCAGCCTCGATATCCTATCCCTGCAGCCTGATAGTGGGGATGAAATCAGCCTCTCCACACTCAACAAGACTTATGTCACAAACTCTAAATGTTAAAATCTCATCCAGTGGAAAATATCCTTAATATTTTATTTCTTTGAACAATTGCCACGACTAGGACTGGTTACATAATGTGTGGGGGCCAGTGCAAAATGGAAATGCAGGGTCTCATGTTAAAAAAGTATTCAGAACTGTCTGGGTGCGGTGGCTCACGCCTGTAATCCTAGCACTTTGGGAGGCCAAGGTGGGCAGATCATGAGGTCAGGAGATCGAGACCATCCTGGCTAACACAGAGAAACCCCATCTCTACTAAAAAAAATACAAACAAATTAGCCAGGTGTGGTGGTGTGCGCCTGTAGTCCCAGCTACTCGGGAGGCTGAGGCAGGAGAATGGCATGAACCCAGGAGGCAGAGCTTGCAGTGAGCCGAGATCGTGCCACTGCACTACAGCCTGGGCAACAGAGCGAGACCCTGTCTCACAAAACAACAACAACAACAACAACAAAGGATTCAGAACTTCAAGATGGTGACAGTGGAGCATTAAACCAAGCATGGGGCCTTCTAAGTGCAGTGCCCTGTGTGACTGACCTTACACACCTGTGAAGCTGGCCCTGGTCACCACCCCTTTATCGGTTTTCAATGTCATATGCCTTTCTGTGTTCATGAACAAATGCTCTGGCTCCATTTTCAAATGTAATAGCCTCTCCAAGTTTGGTTACTTGTGAGGCTCAGGTCTCTTCCTCATGGACCAAAGCTTGATCAATATTCATTCAAAAAATGAAATTCATTTTAAATGGAGACAGGTACAATGGATGTGTTAGGAACCTGGGTGTAAGAGTTGCTAGCTTCTCTCTGTCTGTCAGTCCTTCACATTTCTTTCCATACGCAGACTTTTGCATTAACAAGGAGAGTTATAGTCCAGCACCTCATGTCCATCTTCTTTGTTTTCATAGCCCTGGCTATTCACCTTGGTTAAGTGACACAATTATTCCCTTGTCATTCTTCTTGCATGTTAAATAGGGATAACTCAAAGGATTTTCGCTGATAAAAAGAAATAGACCCTGTAATGTTTGGATGCTCAATAATTGTTCACATGTTCCCTTCTGTCATCTGGACCTAGGTCTGTAATTGCAATGCATCAGGACATTAGATTTTTTTTTTTTTTTTTTTTTTTTTTGAGATGGGGTCTCGCTCTGTTGCCTAGGCTGGAGTGCAGTGGTGGGATCTTGGCTCACTGCAACCTCCACTTCCTGGGTTCAAGCGATTCTCCTGCCTCAACCTCCACAGTAGCTGGGACTACAAGCGCCCACCACCATGCCTGGCTAATTTTTTGTAGTTTTAATAGAGACGGGGTTTCACCATGTTAGCCAGGATGGTCTCGATCTCCTGACCTCGTGATCTGCCCATCTTGGCCTCCCAAAGTGCTGGGATTACAGGGGTGAGCCACCACGTCTGGCCGACATTAAATCTTATAACTGACCAGTAGCTGGGAATCAGAACAATGTTGAGGAATAAAGCAGTTTTGCTCATATACTCACAAACTGGTCCATAACACTGGTATGTTTTCATTCAGACTATTTTTAAGGTGATACCAGACACTTGCCTGATCCTGCAGTGAGAAAGCTGCCTTCTCTAGAACAGGTGAAGTTCATTCTGATATGAGAACCCCAAGACTAACCTTGGATGAAGTGAAGTGAGGCTTATGTAAAAGGAGATTTATTATAAGAAATTGGCTCATGTGATTATGGAGGCTGAGAAGTCCCATTATCTGCCATCTGCAAGCAAGCTGGAGACCCAGAAAAGCTGGTGGTGTAATTAAATCTCAGTCTGAAGGCAGAGATGAGATGAGATGTCCCAGGTGAAGAAGTGAGGCAAGAAAAAAAGGAACAAATTCCTCCTTCCTCCACCTTTTGTTCTAATCATGCCCTTAATGGATTGCATGGTGCCTGCCCACATTGGGTGAGGGTGGATCTCTCTCACTCAGTCCACTGATTCAAATGCTAATGTCTTCCAGAAACACCCATGCAGACATACCCAGAAACAATGTTTAATCTGGGCACCCTGAGCCCAGTCAGGTTGACACATAAAATTAACCATCCTAACATCCCAGAGCTCATTCTGCCATTGGTTCAAATGTATACCTGAATCATCTAGAAATGGTTTTCAGGAAGCAAGTGCCAAGACCCCAGTCCCAGAAGTGCTAGATCATGGTGTCCAGAATCAAGTCTGGCTTGAGAATTCGACGATATTTTCAGGAGATTCTGATTCATATTCTTAATTACCATTGAATTAATTCACCCTTTTTCTTCTACACAGAAGGGAACTAAGAACTGGAGTCACACCCTTCTAAGTTCAGAAAACAGTTTTAGTTGAAAAAAAAATCAAATCTTCAAAGTGTGAAGATTAAAAAAAAATATCCCATCAAGGCAGATGGAAATGGTCACAAGCTTTGGGCCCATTTAACCATTTTCCAGCAAAGTTGATAGTAGAATTAATTAAGGTCACACAGCTACTAAGTGACAGAAACGGGACTGGAATCTGCGTTACTGGGCTCCTAAAGCAATTTTTCTCTCCAGTGTGTTCTCTTTCTTGTCTGCTGTTTTGCTTAGAACTAAGTCTAGTCAATGAGTTGAACTGATTAATTCCAGTGATATGAATACTGTCTTAGTGAGGAGCTCATTTGCTCATACTTCCAAAATGAATGTTTAGTTTAGAAGTTTAAATTTATTTTTATTTTTCTTTCTTGGGGATGGTCAAAACTCAGCACCCAGTGGGCTCAGGTCACCAGCTATCTGGGGGTGGAAGACAGAGGCCTCCAATGCAGCTGGTGAGCTTCCATCACTCCTCTGTGTGTTGGATGTCTTTCTCAGTTATGCCCTAGTGGAAACTGCAGTCCAGCCTCCTGGTAATGCCATCAAGATTGTGGTTGATCCGCTCTGTGTAGCCGAAATAGATGTGATTTCCTGAGTAAGAGGAGCATTAGCTGATTTCTTGAAAATACATGCTCCCTGATTTAGCCAGGTTCATGCGCTTTCACCTTTTTATGTCTTTAATTAAAAACTGAAAATGTCCTTTGCCCTGAAAGACGAATGAGGATAAATGCCCTATTATTAGCACACACCACCTTTGGAGTGAAATGATTCCCTCTGTGATGAAATGCAAATTGGTTCTTAAGAATAATTAGCCCAGGTGGCCTGTAAGCCCAGGGAGCTCACCGTTAATCAGGAGCAGTATTCATCCAATTACTTCTTTACTGAAGATTGGGTGCCTGATCGATCATACTTCTGGGCTTTGGAAGGGCTGGAGGCACACCCTCCTAAGTTCAAAGATCAATTTTAAATAGAAAGAAAATAAACATTCATAATCTAAGTACTAAAAAAACTGAAATCCTATCAAGGCAAGTAGAAATGAGCACAAGCTTCAGATCCCTGCAACAACTTTCAGGCAGTGACAAATTCATTCTACAAACAAGTCAGTAGAATCATTTTTCCTGAAAAAGGAATGGAGATAAGGGATCCGGTATTTGTAAACTCAGTTAATGTGGCTTGGTTGGGCCTGTTGTTACCTATACTGATTCCTTAGCCCATAACTTACCCATCAAACTAACTGCTCAGATGCACCTATTGTTTAAGTTTCTCTTAAAATGCGCAATGGTAATAGCTAATTCTGCAAAGCCCTTGTATGTCAGATGCTACATGAGATGCTTTGCATATATTATTTCTCACTAGTGACTGTACGGGAAAGGTAAGATTAGCACCATCTTACCCATGAGGAAACTGAGATAGACTTTAAGTACCCAAGATTACAAAGCCAATACATGGCCTTCTTACGAATGTGTAGCATTGGTGAAAAAACTGCTGAGTAACAGAATATGGATGCATCAGGATAAAATCTAAAATGACCAGGAAAACAGTTCAATGATTGTCTTGCTGTTGCTGAGTCAGTAGCATCTTTAAAAAGAAACAGTATATAAAGGCACATGCATTGGTGCCTGTGTTTTGAGTAACCATGTCTTAATAAGAGGGCCATTGCCCTCCTCTACTTCATTTGTATCTCTGAACAAGAACAAAGTTCACATCCTGCAGATACATAGGGGTTGAGAAAGAGTTAAATTACTGTTTGTGTAATAAAGGAATTAAAATCTCTTTCAAACAGGTCATAATTAATTCTTTTAATTATAGATTACTTGAAAAGGGAGACAAAAGGAAGGAAAAGGTTTTATCATCTGATTAATAAACCTCTGTTAGCATTTTCACATACCCTCATGTAATTTTTTTCTCTGCTACATGCTTCAGTTATCTATTGCAGTGTAAGAGATTTTTTTTTCAAATTTACTGGTTTAAAACAACAAACATGATTTCACAGTTTCTCTAGACTGAGAGCCCTGGAGCAGTTTAGTGGGGTAGTTCTGACTCAGGCTCTCTCTCGATGCTGCAAGTCAAGCTGTTTGCCAGGGCTACAGTCATCTCTAGGCATGACTGCAGAAGGAGCCACTCCAAGATGGCTCACATGGCTGCGGGCAGACCCCAGAAGATCTGCTTCCAGGCTTACTCACGTGGCTGGTGGCAGGTGTCAGTTTCTCACCACGTGGGCCTCTGCACATGGTGCCTGAGTGTCCTCACAACACTGGCAGGTGGCTTCCCTCTTGGCAGCGGGTTTCCTCCAGAATAAGTGATGAGAGGGAGAAAAAGAGAAAGAGAAGAAGAGGGGTGAGGAGAGAGAGAGAGAGAGAGAGAGAGAGAGAGAGAGAGAGAGAGAAACTGAATCTACACATAGAAATTCCAGTCAATCTTAGAACTGACATTCCATCACTTCTACAATATTCAATTCACTAGAAGCAAGTCACTAAGTCCCACCCACAATCAAGGGGAGAAAAACTAAGTTACATTTCTTAAAAAAACTATTAAAGAATTTGTGGGCATATCTTTAAAACCATCACACAATATCTTTAAAAGTATTGGGATTATAGAATATATTTGGTTATTTTAAAGTCTTTCCTTTTAACATAATGGAAAAACTTAACAGCTGCATTATATACCATAAAGTGGATTTTTCATAATTTTCATACCTACATACCTACCTAGGTTGTTTTCTAATGTCTGTTAGCACAAGTGATACTGTGTGGACATTTTTGCTATAGTTCTTTATATTATCTCATCGGGATACATTTCTACAAGTGTGACAACAGAGTCAAGTATATGGATATCTTCTAAAACTTTTTTATACCTATGGCTATATTCCTTTTTTAAAGGGGTGAGCCAGTTTACTGTCAAACCTATAACAGATTCACTACAGTAGTTAAAAATCATGTTTCAAGTCTCAATGATGGTGGAGCAGTGATATAAACAGTATGCGATGACTGCTTTCCCCCAAAAGGATGCTAGCGGCTTCTTCAATGTCCGAGGTATCATCGGACCTGGTTGACACAGAGCCCTTTCTCCATAGGCTTGGCTAAAGAAAATCACAACAATAATATAAATAATATTGTGTTACATAGCATGTATAGCTTGAAAATTTATTCTGTATTTCAGTGGAACACTTTTAGAACACTATTGCTGAGGTAGTCAAACTGTTATAGGAGCTATTAAGAAATTATTTTAGTCAGATAGAGAGGAAAAGGGATGCTTGGAAAGTTTTCGTTTCTTTTAAAGCAGCTCCAGAAATGTTTCTGGTCTTGCGGGAAAACCCGGCTCTTAGAACTGGGCAGGCAACCTTTGATATGCAAATGCAAGCCATTGGAAACTGGGTCCACCCAAACATGGCGATTCCCACCGTTGCCTTCTTGCCCCAATACCCCGTGCCTGGCTGCATGGCCACCTCCACATATCCCCACGTGTGTAGAACACTATGGAGCCCTGCATTTGCATATTAAAAGTTAGGGTGGGAGGGCCAGTTTTTTTTCCACCGGCTACGTGAATGACCTGTCTGGTCAAATCAATCCCCTGAGCCCTATGCAAATCAGGCACCACCTCTTCCCGCCGCCTCATAAAATTGGCTGGTATCCAAGGCACATGGGGTCTACTCTCTCCGCTTTGGACACCCCCCTCCCTCTGCCTCTGTACAGGGGAGCTTCTTTTCTTCTCCCTTCTTTCTTGCCTATTAAACTCTCCGCTCCTTAAAACCACTTCACGTGTGTCAGTGTCATCCTATCTAATCTGGCATGAGACAAGAGCCCTGGTGTTTCTCCACTCATCGGAGCCGTACCAAAACTACCACTATTATCTTTTCAAATATTTCCTTCCCAAGCAAGTACCATATGTTTAATGTGTAATATTATTATGGTAGTAATATTATGAAAGTGATTTGTAGTATTGCTTAATTCTTAAAAATAATTGTATTATAATTAAACTATTATGACTTAATTCCCTTCGTTAATGTAACAGTTTTATTAAAATGTAATTCACATACTATACAATTCATCAAAGTTTACAATTCAATAGTTTTTAGTACATTCATAGAATTGTGAACACACATTTTAGAGCATTTTCAGCACCCTAAAAAGAAGCCCTATACCCATTTGCAATGTGACTTCATTTATTCTAAAAAGAAATAATCACAAACATCTCCTTTTCATGGATGCCTAGGACTGTTTTTCTATATCTTTTTTTTTTTTTTTGAGACAGAATCTTGCTCTTGTCGCCCAGGCTGGAGTGCAATGGTGCGATCTCATCTCACTGCAACCTCTGTCTTCTGGGTTCAGGCGACCCTCCTGCCTCATCCTCTTGAGTAGGTGGGATTACAGGCATGTGCCACCACGCCCGGCTAATTTTTTTATTTTTTTAATTTGTAGTAGAGACGGAGTTTCATCATGTTGGCTAGACTGGTCTCAAACTCCTGACCTCATGTGATCCTCCTGCCTAGGCCTCCCAAAGTGCTGGGATTACAGGCGTGAGCTACCGCACCTGGCCCTATATCTTTTTTTGTCATCTGATTTCAGACGTGGAGAAAGAGAGTGCCTTGCCCAATACTCCAAAATTTGTCACTGGACACAGAAATAAAAGCCAGCCCTCTGTGGCCTTAAACAGAGCTATGGAATATTAGACCTCATTTCGAGGACAGTTTATTTCTCTCAGACTGGGGAGCTGAGGGATTTTTTTTAAAAGCCCTGTAAAGATAAATATTTCAAATATATGCAGCATATTCTGATGCTCTTGATTGGAAGCATCTTGATGAAATCTTTATAGGAGGTTAGGCTGAATAAAAGAGCTGTGAGCAATCAGCAATGTGCCAGGCATCTCTTTACTGACCATAAGTTCAACATATTTTAAATATTGTCTTCCTATTAAAAAGACAATTCTGGTGACTTCACTTTTTCTTTTCTTTTTTTTTTTTGGAACGGAGTCTCACTCTGTGGCCCAGGCTGGAGTGCAGTGGTGCGATCTCGGCTCACTGCAAGCTGTGCCTCCCAGGTTCAAGTCATTCTCCTGCTTCAGCCTCCGGAGTAGCTGGGACTATAGGTGCCAGCCACCATGCCCAGCTGATTTTTTGTAGTTTTAGTAGAGATGGGGTTTCATCGTGTTAGCCAGGATGGTCTCGATCTCCTGACCTTGTGATCTGCCTGCCTCAGTCTCCCAAAGTGCTGGGATTCCAGGCGTGAGCCACCGTGCCGGCCGACTTCACTTTAGGTCAATGAAATCAGTCTACTGGTGTCAATAACACAATGATAAAAAAAAAGGGAAGCGTTTTGCACACAAACAGAATAGAATTTGACCCAGGGCCTCTGTGAAGTAATTCACTTCCTCCATAAGCAGAGGACACCAATTTCTTCCCCAGGAGGTCAGAAGCAGAAGGGGGAGGGTTACCATGGAGTCTAGATTCTAAGAGACTTTTGAAAATGCAATTGCCCTGTCGGTTTTTTTTTAGCTGCAAGGTTACTCTCAGACATAGGCAATAACGAGGAAGTAATAGCTGGGATGGTCTTGGGTTGACCCAGGCAGAGAAAGATCAACTTTCTTTTCTTTAACAGGGGGACATGTGACCGTGATGACTGCTGTTTCTTTCAGATACTTTTGGTGTTGATTGGTCACCCTAATGAGACAAGGATTCTTAGGTCAATCCATTTTCCTGAATCAGGAGACACACATCAAAACTTAGCATCAAAATTTCACCCCTTTCCATGACTGTTCCTCTGTAAATGGGGAAGAGGGCTTCCCTTTTGGCCCCTGGGCAGAAGGCTGCTTATTTGTATTCAGTGATTGTGTTAGCAGAAAGAGGTCTCCATCGAGACTCCAAGAGGGTTCTTGGATCTCACACAAGAAAGAATGTGAGGCAAATCCATAAAGTGAAAGCAAATTTATTAAGAAAGGAACAGGCCGGGCACGGTGGCTCATGCCTGTAATCCCAGCACCTTGGGAGGCCGAGGCGGGCAGATCACGAGGTCAGGAGATCGAGACCATCCTGGCTAACACGGTGAAACCCTGTCTCTACTGAAAATACAAAAAATTAGCCGGGTGTGCTGGCGGGCGCTTGTAGTCCCAGCTACTCGGGAGGCTGAGGCAGGAGAATGGCGTGAACCCGGGAGGCGGAGCTTGCAGTGAGTCCAGATTGCGCCACTGCACTCCAGCCTGGGCGACAGAGTGAGACTCCGTCTCAAAAAAAAAAGAAAGTAAAGGAATACAGAATGGCTACTTCATAGGCAGAGCCTCCCCAAGGACTGCTGGACTAAGGATACTTTAGTTATTTCTTGATTATATGCTAAACAAGGGGTGGATTATTCATGAGTTTTCTGGGAAAGGGGTGGGCAAGTCCTGGAACTAATGGTTTCTCCCCCTTTTAGACCCTATAGGGTAACTTCCTGAGGTTGCCATGGCATTTGTAAAGTATGGTGGCACTGATGGGAGTGTCTTTTATCATGCTAATGCATTATAATTATTGGATAATGAGCAGTGAGGATGACCAGAGGACACTCTTGTTGCCATCTTTGTTTTGATGGGTTTTGACTGGCTTCTTTGCTGTAAACTGTTTTATCAGCAAGGTCTTTGTGACCTGTATCTTGTGCCGACCTCCTATCTCATCCTGTGACTTAGAATGCATAACCTCCTGGGAATGCAGCCCAGTAGGTCTCAGCCTCATTTTACCCAACACCTATTCAAGATCTAGTCGCTCTGGTTCGAACACCTCTGACAATCAAATTGGGCTGCCAGTGATACAAGCGTTGCTGATTTTGCACCAGTAAATAATTCTAATAAGAGGACTCCAATAGAGCCTGAAGCTATAGATATTTCCATAATGCAAGCCAACCGGGAGAGTCCCTTTTAGGCCAATTCGGGATCCCCACACACATCCTTGTAGAAGACTCAGATATCACCTGCCTATAATTCTTTCTTAAGTAGGTTGTATGAACTGGTACAGATGAAATGAAAACCTAGCTCCCTCCAACTGTTTCTTCACCTGAACTTGAACCCACACTGAAACACTTGAAAGTTTTGATAAAGGCACCTTTTTCAATCTTAAAATAGAAAGGCAGATTTTTGAAAGCCAGACAGTTTTAAAATAAATTATCCTGGAGAAACAGCTCTTATCAAAGTAAGTTGTCTTTGTTCACGGCATCTACTGGTTTATATGGACAATCCAGAAGTTTACCACCTCTCTGAAAGGTCAGGTCTCCTTCTCTTTTTAAAATTAGACTTGTGTTCATGGTTATTGGTCAAATATATGGTAAATACCCAAATCTCTAGAAAGAGATGTTCAAATTTCAAAGTATTTTTATGATGGACATATGCAAGAACACCCTGCATTTAGTTGCATACTTGTATTCCTTTGTTCAGTCTCTCATTTCAGTTTTAAAAATAAATGAAACAAATACATTAGCATTTAACATTTTCTTAATAATTGATATTTTTCAATTTTACGAAGTCTGTACCTTCTATTTTCAGATTTATTCTGATTAGGAGAAAGCCCTTTTATCAGAAGGCAGCAGCTTGATAATAATACCAGCTCTGCTCAATTCGAAATGCCATTTTGAAGAGTAAAGGATAGCATATGTGAAAAGTGCTAGACCACAGTTGATGTTTTCGTCTGTTATTACTCCTTATATTGTTAAAGAATTCACTGTTAAATGTGTTCTCCTGCTGCCATGCCTTTCAGGAAACCTGAATATTTTGGAAGAATAGCCATTTTTGCTGTCCTATGAATGATCTTTGAGGGTTCAGCAAGGATATTTGACTAGTGGGTTTGGTCTTACTTTTTATCTCTCTTACTTGATATTGTAATAGATATGAAAGGAACATATTCTCCAGTGTGTGCTGATGTTGGTTGTGGCAGAGATTTGAGAGCACTGTAATTTCCTTGGCATTTCCCCCATGGAGCTGTGATAGTCCCAACCCTGCACTCATGGCCACCTGCTGAATGGCTGATAACTGATGAAGTAGACCTTCTGAGAAATATTTGGCTCTGTAGGACTTCTGTAAGAGAAGGTATCCAAAGGCACTAGTATTAGTATGCAGCACCCAGTGGACCTCAGGTCAGCCCTCCTGGTCTGGCTTTGCATCCAGTTATTGTTTGCTCAGCTCGTACTTCCTGTTAGCACATTGAGTTACGTTTCTCCATCCAGCCTTCTAGAGGAGGGAATAGCATGTTGGTCAGACAGTAGATTAGAAAATCATGAGGAGCTGCTTGATGCTTTGCAAGCTTCTCCATCCCCTTGGGTGGACTCCTAGTTGCCCATTGGGATGCTGAGGGCAACTTGCATCCAGCTTTATTCTTCAAACTGGGACTTTCAGATCCTACTGATGGGAGTGTAAGCATGTACTACAGCTTTGTATAACTGTTTGGTGCTACCTATTCAAAGTACATACATGCCTACCCTTTGACTGGGTAATTCTACTCCTACCATTTGTTGGTGTCCTTCTCTGACCACTGAGCTTGGCCTTTGCCACTCAGCCTGGATGTGATGTGCCGGCCATTCTCCCAGTCTTCATGGGAACCCTTGGGAGCAGGTCTGTTTGCTTGCTGGCTTCATCGGCTGCATGGTGCAATTTGTGCCTAATTTACTGACCCTTCATTAGGAAAGCATTCCTCTTTGGTTCAATTTACCTAATGATAATCAAACCCTATGATTTATTTTGTGTTCACAGGCCTGAATTTGGGTCTGATATTTATTCTTAATATTATTTAATATTAATATATATATTTAACATTACTGATATTTATCAAAAATTGGGTCTGATAAAGTAGGAGGAGCAAAGGTGATTGAGCCATCAGGTGTGAAAAAGTACAGCAGACAGGATTGGGCTCCTTCAATTAGGCATTTGGGGATATGGTTGTTTATTTATTTATGTGTGTATTTATTTATAGTTTGAGGGTTGGAGCTGAAGGAGTTGTTAATCTCCACAACGAGCTAATTTTCAGCATTACGACGATTTTTCTTTTTCCACGGTGTCTTTATGTGGTCCCTCTAACTCTTAGTATGAGTGCTTCAAATTATGCAGAAAGACTGTGATAGGTTGAACTGCATCCCTCTTTCCCCAAATATGTTGGCATTCCAGCCTCTAGTATGTCAGAATGAAACCTTCTTTGGAGATAGGTGCTTTACAGAGGTAATCAAGTTAAGATGAGGGCATTAGGGTGGGCCCTAATCCAGTATGACTGGTGTCCTTATAAAAAGGGGAAATTTAGACTCACAGACAGGCACACACAGAGGAAGACAGCGTGAAGAGACACAGGGAAAAGGTGGCCATCTACAAGCCAAGGGGAGAAGTTCACAATAGACCCATTCCTCATAGCCCTCAGAAGGAACGAACCCTGCTGGCACCTAGACTTTGGATTCTAGCCTCTGGAACTGTGAGAGAATACGTTTCTGTTGTTTAAGTCACCTATTTTGTGGTACTTTATGACAGCAACCCTAGGAAACTGATGCAAAGACCTGTGAAGGATTTTTGATTCCAGGACCTAAGGGAAGGTTTGTGAATATTGCAAATTGTGATATAAATTAAAGTCTTTAGAAAGAAAGAGGTGAATAGGTAGAAAAGGTTTGAAAACACCGACTGTTTTTTAAGTAAGAGATATGATCTCGGCTGTGTGTGGTGGTTCACGCCTGTAATCCCAGCACTTTGGGAGACTGAGACAGGCGGATCTCTTGAGATCAGGAGTTCAAGACCAGCCTCATCAACATGGTGATACCCCATCTCTACCAAAAACATAAAAAATTAGCCAGGTGTGGAGGGGCACACCTGTAATCCCAGCTACTGGGGAGGCTGGGGCAGGAGAATCACTTGAACCCGGGAGGTGGAGGTTGCAGTGAGCCAAGATGGTGTTGCTGCACTTCAGCATGGGTGACAGAGCAAGACTCCATCTCAAAAAAAAAAAAAAAAAAAAAAAGGAAAGAGATATGATCTCTAAGGAAGATCAGTGAGATGAAACCAGCTCAAGCAAAGCTACTATCTTGAATAAAGAAAATGACTAGGGTAATAGTAATCTTTTTTTCACCTGATTGCCTGGGATGGGCATTTTGTAAATTGTTCCATCACTACCAGTGGGTTTGCTGGCCCTGGGGCCATGGAAGCAAGTTTTTTCTTTCTTTCCTGCTGGTCAGGGGAGTTTAATCATTTTCACAGTCAATTGGAAAATAACAGTTGTAAAGGCATTTTGAAGAACACATGCTGGGGCGTTGGGCCACCTTTTCTTGGCTTGAAATTGAGGCAGAGGGGTCAGAATTAACAAAGAAAATCATGCAGCCTGGCTTTCATTCTTCAGCAAACATTTCCTGAGTGCCTGCTCTGTTCCAGGAGCTGGCTGGGTACTGGAGCCAATGCATGGTTCACTAAAGAGCACACAGTCCCTGCCCACATGGTACTTAGATCCATTGTTTAAGAAGCAAGCTTAGACCTGAGCCGTGTAGGAGAATAACTCAGATTCACAGAAGTGGGAAAGGACAATGTTTTAGTAATTTGAGTGGCATTAGACTGAGGAACAGACAGCAAAAGCAAGGCATGGGGGAGTGTTGTGGGGAACGGGGAGACAAAGGCCCCATCCCAAGTCTTTGAGTGCTCTTCCGAATCCACACACTGTCACTGTTAGCCCCCCTGCAGTTAGGAACTTGCCAGATCTCCTGTCAAAGGTGAATTCCTCAGGAATGGGATGGGCTTTGAATAATAATGCCTGTGTTACTATTGTTAATTCTTCCCTGAGCGTAAGCCTCAAAGGCCGGAGAAAAAGCAAATCTTTTTTCAGTGCATTTCATTTGAAAAGTAAAGTTCATCCATTTGTTTCTAGATAGCTCTTGCCTCTGGCCTTGAACAAAATTAATTTTTGAAAATGAATCCCACTTGGCAACTATTTCTCTTGAAACAAAGGCCAGCCCTTAAAAATGTGTTGCAATATATACACTTGGAGGCATGAGAAATGGAGTCTTGAAGGATCTTGTAGATACTTGTAAGATTCATTAAATCATGGTTCAGTATTAGCTCCTTCTCTAAGGGTGCCCACAGGGCCCGGTTCTCAGTGGGGGGCCTCCCTCTGCAGGTGGAGTATAAGCATGCAATTTCTGTTCCCAGGGAGGGGGCTTCTACCATTGTGGGAGCTGTTGGGGGAATGTTTGGAGACCACCAGGAGGCCCTAAAGCCCTTGAGAACTTCAACAAGGCATGATGCTGGGGTGGAGGATTGTTGGGGTGAATTGAATCCACACTCCTCTACAGGTCCTTGATTTTCCTTGGGCTGCTGTACTAAGCGTCTACTTTCTTCTCTCTTTCACCATGCCCTACCCGCTTCCCCCGATATACTAATGCTTTCCAGTGACATACTATGGCAAACCTAAAGACCTGCTTGATTTAGTCCTTTAAGTTAAAGAAATTCAGCCTCCCTAACCTTAACTTTCTGTCTGGGAGTTAGAGAATCACAGAATATCACATTGGATGGAGCCTCAGACTGATGGAGAACTATTTTTCAGTATTAGAGCTGCTTTTCATTACCCATTCTATATATTAGAATGATCTGGGAAGGTGAAGAAAATCAGGGAACTAGTAAAACTGAGAAAGAAAAGTAAGTTGATTTTTCATTAATTCGATAGTTGCAGAGACTCTAGATGTAGGTCTGGCCCTGGACTAAGCACAGGCATAAATAAGACTATTCCTGTTCTCAAGACCCTACCCATTTACCAGGGGAGAGAAACATCTAAGCAATTACAATACAATGCCACACAGCATCATAGTTTGCCCAAGATGCAGGGGAACCTCTGGGAGAAAGGGGAACAATAAGCAGGGAAGAATTTGGAAAAGAGTTGGTGGTGGAGCTCAGCAGTATAAACCAGTAGGTGTTGGAAGCTGAGACAGGCGTTTTAGGCAGGGCAGAGCAGAGACAATGTTTGAAGGCAGGGAGAGCACAATATGTCCAGCAAAGTGCAATGGGAAGAGAGTATGTCTGGCACGGAGGGTGTTATGGAGGTAGGGCAGGAACGGGACAGAAATGTGGGTAGAGACATACTAGAAAGAGCCTTCTGGGTGCCTGGAGTTCTCTTTCAAGGGATGAGCAGCAGTAGGGAACCCATGGATTCAGGTTGATATTTTTAGAAAGAGCCTGCTGGTACCAGGGTGGAGGTGGATTGGAGGGTAGTGAGCCTGGAGGCAGGAACAAATTGGAAAAGTCCAGTCTGGTCCCAGCATCCCAAGTGTGAACCACGTGGCCTTAGGTAGGTCTGTTGCTATGATGTCTGGGGCATGCTGTAATCTGAGAGCACTTGATGGATGCCTTCTGTTACTTAAAGACAGGCTGGACCAATTATTTATTAACCACACTGGTGGCTTTTCTGTATGCCTTGACTCTGACACTCACTATGCCCAGCTTTCAAGTCCAGAGAAAACAAATTGGTTATTCAGACTGTTCCTGGAGCTAGTGATATAGTTGTGAATGAAACGGACAAAAGTCTCTTCCCTTGAGGAGCTTCCATTCTACCGGCGAGACAGAACATAAACAATTGTACACATTAAATGATAGGTAGCAACTAAGGCTCTGGTGAAAAATAAACATCGGGAAAGGGGCTTGTAGTTTACAATAGGGAGCCAGTAAAGCCGCAATGAGGTGCTATTTTAACAAATTTGACCCCAGAGGGGCCTTCACTTCAAGGGCTAAGTTGTTTAAAGGGAGGGCAAGTGTGGTCCAATTGTGCTTGCAGAGGATCTTTGGACCTTAACAGGGCCACGGGCTATGCTCGCTGTCCCTGGAGCGGGCAGCCAGGCTGACCACAGAAAATCTGTGATGGAAGGAGGGTCTAATAAACACTCTCTGTTTCTCAACTTGGAGCTGCTCTTGAATGTTCAAAGCAACTCACCATTCCCTTCCCCGCTTGGCCCCCATTTTATTTGCTTAAAAGAAAAAAAAGTTCAGCTCAGCTGTAGCATCTGTTTTCTAGTGAAGTCCTTGCTTCTTACTCAATTTTCCAGCTGGTTTGACTTATCAGTACACAAACAGGTCACCTGACTGGCTCAGGGCCACACAGTGAGCAAAAGATTCCACCAAAGCATGAACCCAAACTTATTATTATTATTATTATTTTAAATTGCAAAGTTTCTGGGAGTTCCTCAGTTGTGGCAGATGGGATGCTAATCTCATTCACTGAAAATGGATGCAAGGAACTTCAGTGCAGAACTCTGCATCTGGCTCAAGGACTCTATATGACTCGATTTCCCCAGTGGAAAAGGGAAAGCAGAGAAATACCCTCCTCCATCCATTAAAAGGCCATTTTGCACATGACTTGAAGGCTTCCCCAGTTGGAGGCTCTTGTTCCAATGCAGCCGCATTTTGGGTTGCACCCTCTTCAAAGCCCACACCCCAAGGGGTGGCCCTGCCCAGTTAATTTATTGTTTGTTTTCCCACTTCCCTTCTTCTCATCCCCGTTCCTCCTGCTGCCATGCAATTTCAAGTTCATAAGCAAGCTACTACAGTGTTAGGGAATTTCTGGGTAGAAATGGCATGCAGTTGCTGGGTAATTGCAGTGAGGCTGAGATTGACAGAGGTTTAGAAAATGTAAAAATCACCTTACGGGCACTCTCATTTGTGATTCTCCTTTTCGTTTGCAGTAACCTTTGGGTTAAGTCTTTCAAGCTAATCCATTCAGCTTCAGTCCTCCAACCCTTTGATTTTTGTTATCTATTTAAGCTACAAGAACCTTATCTTCAAATGAAGATTAATGTGAAAACAAACTGGTTGTGGCTTTCATAGAAGTTCCATTGGATCCAAAGCCCCTGCCCAACAGGCTTCTCCTGTCCCCTCTCCACACATCTACTTTCTAATTCAGGGCCTGTGGAACTTTAGGCAAAGGTCTTTAACTCTCTGAGCCTCAGTGTTCTCATCTGTCATTTGGGCACAATTATGTGCACCTCTTGGGGTGTTGGTAGGGATGAATGAAACAGTACATACTCAGTGACTTGCACACTGAATGGTCAATTAGTCTTTTCTTCTTGACTCAGTCTGAGGTAGGTTCTAAGTGGCTATCTTGATTTCTTGTCAATACTACTGCTTAAGTGAATCCCTGGAGTCACAATCTGAAACCCTAAGTATACCCTTCCCAATTCCCTACTTTACCAGACTAAGCCTCAGGAATTTCATTTCTTATTTTTATTATTTTCCCTGTCTTTCTAGGTAGCCCCAGTGTTTCCTTCCTGGCTCTGTTCTCTAACCGTATTCACCCAACAACATAAAGTTTTCCTTTTTATTTTGAGAATTTCAAACATGTAAAGGTAGAATAGTCCAGAGTGAATATGACAGTGGACACTATATATACATCAACTGGAATTAACAACTGTTAACATTATTAACATTCATTATCATATATTCTTCATCTTTTTTTTGCTAAAATATTTTAGAGCAAATCTAAGCAATCATGAATTTCATTCATCCTCATGTACATATGTATCACTAAAATATAAGAACATCTTAAATATTCACAGTAACTTAATCATACCATACAAAATAAAAACCCAAGAATTTATTAATGTCATCTAACACCCAGTTCATATTCGATGTCTTTTTATATATGGTTTGTTAGAATCAGAATCCAAATAAAGCCTATACATTACCTTTGGTTCTTTCAATCACCAATTCTGCCCTTCCCCAATTTGTTCTGCCAAGACAAGTCCTGATCACTGGGTTCATACTCTCCTCTTCTTATCCCAGTTTGGGAGGAGTCAAAAGGCAAGGTCAAAGGTTAAAGATTGTCCCTGTCTTGACTGGTATTTTGATTGCTCTCCATTGCATATTTTTAAGTGTCTAAACACCTGCATTTACCTTTAACACATCAACTTTTCACTCTTTTACAAAAGAGACACTTTGTTGCAGGGACTTTCTGAGGACCCTGATGAGAAAAACTAACATGGTGTAGGTACAATGCTTAATCCTACCCAGTACACAGAACATACTCAAAAAGTTTATGGATTCTTAATTGGTAGTGATCATTATGATGATTGCATCTTAGAAAGCAGGTCTTTGGGTCAGCAGACTTACATTGGAAATCTGCATTTTCTCCTTGTCATCAAGCATGTTACTGAAGGAGCATCTCTGAGTCTCCCTTTCATCAGCGATGAAGTGAGAGTGATATGATCTCTTAGCACTTTGAGAAAGAGAGATGCTGTGGATAAGACACATAAAACATTACTGGACACAAAATAGGGCTTCAACAAATGGCAGTATGTATACCACATACGTAAAATATATATCATCCATGACCACCGTCTCTCTCTCTGTCTCTCCTTCCCTCCCTAGCTTTATCTTCCCTTTCAATTCTACTGTATGTGGATAGGAATCTAAATACATTGCAGTGTACACATGGTATAGTGGAAAGAATCTTTGTGTAGTATTCTAGGTCTGAACTCATTTTTTACTAGTAGTCTACCCTTGGGCAATTCATGGTACTTGCTTGAGCACAGTTTATTCACTTGTGCAACAGGAATAATAGTATCTGTGCTGAGAACCTTACAAGGTTAGTGTGATGCTCACATAGGTGTCACAGGGTGAGAGGGCTTTGAGATGGTGAAAACACCAACTGACAGGCTAAGTCCAAAGTACACTGAGAGGGTTTTAAAGAAACGAATACAAATTCCAATGACATGAAGTAATTCATAAGCATTGTTTTTAAATAAAAATCATGTTAATCTTCTCTAGTTTACAAGGATTTGCTCTCTTTTGAGGATCGAGAGCCACAGAATGCTAAAGGGACACAGAGTCTCGGAGGTCCCGTGTGAAGTGGGAAATCACCTGGATGCAGTGGGGCCCTTCAAGCGCATTAATTACCAAACAAGCCATTCCAGAAGCAAGGGAACAGAAAGCCTCAAGTACCAAATTAAGACGTTCTCATCAGACAGCTTAATAAACTGGTTTAATACACACAGAAGTAAGGGGAAAGAGATGAAGACTAACACACCTGGAGTAGGGTACAGGCAGGGTTGAAAGGGCCAAACTCTGAGTCCTGTATTACAGGGGTCCCCAATCCCACAGCCATAGACTGGTACCAATACCAGTCCATGGCCTATTAGGAACCAGGCCACACAAACAGGAGGGGAGCAGTGGGCGGATGAGCAAGCAAAGCTTTATCTGTATTTATAGCCAGTCCCCATAGCTCACATTACCCCCAAGCTCCACCTCCTGTCAGATCAATGATGGCGTTAGATTCTCATGGGAGCAGGAATCCTATGATAATTGTGAACTGCGCATGTGAGGGATCTAGGCTATGTGCTCCTTATGAGAATCTAATGCCTGATGATCTTCACTCTCTCCCATCACCCTTGGATTGGACTGTCTAGTTGCCAGAACACAAGCTCAGGGCTCCCACTGATTCTGCATTATGGTGAGTTGTATAATTATTTCATTATATATTACAATATAATAATAATAGAAACAAAATGCACAACAAATGTAATGTGCTTGAATCATCCCGAAACTATCACCCTGTCACCCCAGTCCTTGGAAAAATTGTCTTCCACGAAACCAGTCCCTGCTGCCAAAAAGGTTGAGGACCACTGCTGTGTTAGACAATATGTATAGCTCTCCCCACCTCCTTTCTCTGTGTCTGTCTCTCACTCTCTCACTCTGACACTGGGGTTATGAAGAGGACAAGATTTAATAACAAGGGGGCCAACAGATGGAAGGTACCTGAGGCAGACACACACATTTGTTTTTGTGAGGCATGGAGACAGGTGTGCTCGGTCCCAGCCACAGCTTGCCAGTGAGCCTGCTGGCTTTTATCCGTGTTTTAGGCCAATGATCCTCAACCTTTTTGGCACCAGGGACCAGTTTCTTGGAAGACAATTTTTCCATGACTCAAGGGTGGGGTAGGATTCAGTGCATTACATTTGTTGTATACTTTATTTCTATTATTACATTTTAATACATAACGAAATAATTATACAATTCCTCATAATGTAGAATCAATGGGGGCCCTGAACTTGTTTTCCTGCAACTAGATAGTTTCATCTGGAGGTGACGGGAGACAGTGACAAATCATCAGGCGTTAGATTCTCATAAGGCACACGCAATCTAGATCCCTTGCATGCACAGTTCACAGTAGGGTTCGTGCTCCTATGAGAATCTAATGCTTGGCTGATCTAACAGGAGACAGGGCTCAGGGGTTAATGCTTGCTTGTTCACTGCTCACCTCCTGCTGTGGAACCTAGTTCCTTACAGGCAGTAGCCCAGGGGTTGAGGACCCCAGTTTTAGCTAGAGGACAGGCAGAGCCAAAATGGGTGTTCCCCATGAGTGGCCAATTTAAGTCCTGGTGAATTTTAAGTGCCTCAAGTATATTTAGTGTAATTCTGAATATTTGGTGCCTCAAGTCCTTCCATCCTTCCCATCTTCCACCTGTACCCATGTGCTCAGTGTACCTTATCTTTATGTAACTGTCCTCGCTCTACTTCATCTCTTCTATGATCATTGGCCTGTTTCTGTTATTTTCTAGAGATGCATTGAACATCCTTAAACAATACAGCAAACATCTATCACAGCACATATTCCACTCTCTCATGTGAAGCAAGTGCGAACTGAGGACCTGAGTGCAGTGTGAGAGAAGCAAGCCTGGGACATAGCCCTTCTTACTCCTAGTTCAACACAGTCCCCATGATCTTTTAACTTTCTTCCTGTTCTCAGGGTGACATAAGGAGGAATAGAGACTAGGCTAAGCCATCTGAAACAAACAGACAAACAACTCAGCACTACAATGGAACTTTTTGGATATATTTGGAGGCAAAGGAATATCAATGCTTGTCAACCTTAATTTTGCAGGCTGTGTGATGTAGCAGAGAAAAGCCAGAGAGACGTGGGTGGAAACCCCAGCTTTTCCATTTGGCGAAATAACTTGACCCTGGAGAGTTCCTTCTTTTTTAGCCTACATAATTAGTAGGAGAATAGAGTTACTATGAAAATTATATGAGAAAGAGCATGCAAAGTGCTAATCATTGAGCCTGGCTTAAAGCTGGGATTCAAATAAATGTGAGTTCTGCTATTTTTCCACATACCTCTTCTCACTTCTTCATTGTAGGCTTCGATTTGTCCACAAGCCAATGGCGTTCACTGTTCCCATTAGTCTCCTGCTAAAATTTTGACTCAAGGTGGTGACAGGGAGTGACGCGGTGTTTGGCCGTCTCACCTGACAATGAGAGGGACTGAATTATGGCGGGAACTCTTCGGCCAAGGGCTGCTTCCCGCTGGGTCTCTTTGGGGGACGCTTCTTTCTAGAGGCCAAGAGCGCTTCAAAGAAGGACCAATAAATTGTGCTGGGGGCTGACAACCGTACTGCCAAGGGCAGAGTTGCACACGGCAGGCCTTCTTGTTCCTTTAGAAGAACTCTCAACCCCTGGGGTAGAGTTTCCTGTAAGTGTGGGTGTTAAAATGGTTTGTTTTGGTGTTGTTTTTGATACATGCAACTCCTTCCAGAGGCTAAGACATGAAACGTCCTGCCAGAAAATCATCACTGCGGAATAAATAATATCATAACCCTCTCCTGAAGCCCAACAGTTATTCTCCACACTCTCATTCTCCAACACCCTGTCCCAATCGCCAGCTCCAAACTTATAGAGGTCTCAGCAAACAGGCATGAGGCAGAAAAATGTTCCAAAGCTGTCTTGGCTCAGCAGGGTCCACCCATGCTAGCTAGGATGGGGAAAATTCCAAGGTAAACATGCTGCGTTATCACTCCAGACTTTCTTGGCAGGAACAAACCAGTTTCCAGCCCCAAAACATATTTTGTGTGGATAATGGACAACTAGTTACAGAGTAAACACATGAGGAGTTCGCAGGTGTTATGTTCCTTTGTGTTCGCCAACCAGATGTTCTTCTGTGGGACTGGTGTTTTTGGCCCCCTGGGTGTCCCATGCTAAACTGAAATGTCATTCTTTCTTCTCCCTCTCAATGACATCAAGAAGAATTCTCACAGGAGATTTCCCAAAATGAGCTGTAGATTTCACTTGCAAACAAGATTAAACTGTTTCTGTCAATTTCTTTCTTTCTTTTTGTTCAATCTGGTTTATTCCAAGAAGCACTAGTCAAAATAAACATGTAAATCTTGACCTTTAAAAAAGTAACTACTATAGCAGAGTTACAAAAGTTACCTCGGGGAACTCAGGCTGTGAAATTGATGCCCATGTCCTCGTGCTCTGGGTTGGCACTGGGTGCTGTGGATGCCACCCACGCATTACTGCAAATCAAGGCCAAAGGTGGAACATGCCAGTGCTATTTCCACCGCTCCTGGTCAAGGAGTCTGGCATGCTGGGGACATTCGAAGAGGTTCGGACAGCATTCAAAGAGGTTCGGACAGCATGGAGAAAGCTGAGTGCTTCTAGAATATCTGACAGATTGAAGTGGGGCCGTGAGGTAAATGAACTTGGGTTTAGGAAATGAAACTTCATCAGACTGTGTCTGAAGTCAATCTCATGTGTCATTAGCCTTGAAAGGTTCTACCTGGTTCTCGTTGAACAAGTCTTGGCCTGAGCCCTGAACTTGCTTGGCTATAGCAAGGGAAGATCACACAAAACCCCTTTTGCTGTCATGCCGTATCATTCCTGGAGCAGAAAGGAGTTCCTCATTTTTCCATGCCACCTTTCCAGCACAGGAGTAGTGCCGGGTCAGGGCTCCTTAGTCGCTGAGTCTTGGTGTTATCCAGGCTTCCTATGACACGCTCAGTTCAAGGCAACTTGAGCTGCTCAGGAAGCCTGCTGCATAGGATTCTCTGGTCTTTCCCCATGGATGATAAAAGGAGGTAACCCTAAAATGTCCGAGAGGTTAAAGGTTGATTGTGGAAAATACACCCAGCATGGTTGGCTGCATAATAAATTCAATGACGGCCGGGCATGGTGGCTTACATTTGTAATCCCAGCACTTTGGGAGGCCGAGGTGGGCAGATCACGATGTCAAGAGATCGAGACCATCCTGGCCAACATGGTGAAACCCTGTCTCTACTAAAAATCTAAAAATTAGCTGGGCATGGTGGTGTGCACCTGTAGTCCCAGCTACTCGGGAGGCTGAGGTGGGAGAATCACTTGAACCCAGGAAGTGGAGATTGCAGCGAGCCGAGGTCGCGCCACTGGACTCTAGCCTGGTGACAGAGCAAGACTCCGTCTAAAAAAAAAAAAAAAAAATTCAATGACACATGCGCTATGTGCATCTCAAAACACTACAGTTATAAGATCTTATTTGTGATCTTATTTGATCCTAATTAATAATACCTTATGCTACTATAAGTGCTTGTGGTTTATAAAACACTCTGGCTTACTTTATTTAACTCTCAGCACAAATTTATGAGGCAGGTGGAATTATGCCCCCTTTACTGGTGAATTACCTTGGTCTCGGGGAGTTTATGTTATTTACCCAGTCATTTGCCAGTCAGTGGCAAAGTCAAACTCAAACTTCAGCCTCTTAACTCCAAATCCAGGGCTTTTCCCAGCAGGTTGGGAGTTCCATGGAGTAGGCGCTACTGTTCATGTTTTGTAGATGAGAACATTAAGCAGGGATTAAATAAATTGCCAACAAAAAGTAATTTGTGATAGAATCTAAGAAATAATGCACATTTCCTGACTTCTAGTCCGGTGTTCTTGTTGCCTCTCTGGGATGCTTTTAGGGGGGAATAAGTAAAGGTGGGAGAGATTTTGTGATAATTGGAAAAGAAATCTAATATAGAAATCCTATCCTAAAGGACATCACAAATTTGCAGAATGCATATCATCATAATGTATAAAATATATTAGTGATTTAAAAAATCTCTGCTCACCTACTCCATTTATGGAATTTATTGCCTAACTATCTTTTTATACAATGGCAATGTTTGTGTGTGAAATGTGTTTAACTTGTGGAAGCTATAATTTTGTATTCAAGACATGATGGGTAATTATATATAGGAGTTGCACTTGAATTTCCCATGTACTGACAAAAATGATGGCGTCGGCCACAGCATTGTGATTTCCTTTCAATGAAATGAATTTGCTTTCCTTTTCAATTAGTTTTATGGACAAGTTTCAAAGATCGCCCTAGACTGAGAGAAAGTGGTGACTGGAATAAGCTTTGCCACATGCAGAAGGACTGGCATTGCTTCCTGTCAGTGCACATTCAGGCAGGAACGCACATCTAGGGGAGATGCAGCCACTCCACGTGGCGGTCCTGGTTGGCGGGATGTTGGCTATTAGGTTTGTCTGGCCCACATCCAAGTGGGCTTGCAGAGTGAGGCACAGAAGGCAACTCTCCAGGGCACTTTACTTCTAACGAGTGGACCTCTCCCCTAGGCCAGGTCAAGAGTCCCTGCTGTGGGGATTCTTGATGCCATGTACTTATTGTATTGCCTGGCCTCCTCTCAACTTTACCATCAAGCTCTTGTATGTCTATTTCCATTACAATTGTACTTCAAGGGCCTAACACAGTGGCTGACATCAAGCAGAGACTGATGTAAAGCTACTGAATAAATGCATGGAAGAATGACATGCAAATCTTAGGATAGGGCATTATAGTGATGGCTTGTGTGTCCCCATAAGCTCAACATTTCAATCTACTCAAAACTTAGTCCAACTTGGAGGATGGCAGCTTTTCATTCTGTAAGTAAAATCAGATAGCCATTTGACTGTTGACAGACTTGTTCGTGGGCAAGTTACTTAAATTTCCTGGGCTTCACCAGATAGAATGGGGGTGAAAGTGTCTGATAGTAGCCCCACCGTTGACATGAATCAAGTCTAAGCACCTTGGGAGAGCTGCCAAGATCTTCCTGTTGGTGCCTACCTTTGTGGTATGGAATCAGCTCACCTGCCCAAGTCACACTGCTCCCAATGACACACAACTTACTCCTTGCTCCTGTTGGACACTCTATGCCCTCTTTTCCCTCAGCAGCGTATGTCTTGCTCTCCATGGGGCATGCCCTTCCTCTGTTCTCTTTGCCCGGGAAACGTCTCCACATATTTGGTGACTTGGATCAAATGCTACTCTTCTTTTTTCTTGTCTCAAAAAATCCTTCCTCACTGCTGCTTGTACCTGTTATAGCATTTTGTTTACGTAAACATTATTGTATTGATCACTGTATTAGTCCATTTTCATGCTGCTGTTAAAGACATATCGGAGACTGGGAAGAAAAAGAAGTTTAATTGGACTTACAGTTCCACATGGTTGGGGAGGCCTCAGAATCATGGCCGGGGTTAAAGGCACTTCTTACATGGTGGTGGCAAGAGAAAAATGAGGAAGAAGCAAAAGCGGAAACCCCTGATAAACCCATCAGATCTTGTGAGACTTATTCACTACCATGAGAACAGCATGGGAAAGACCAGCCCCCATGATTCAGTTACCTCCCCTTAGGTCCCTCCCATAACATGTGGCATTCTGGGAGATACAATTCAAGTTGTGATTTGGGGGGGGGACACAGCAAAGCCATATCAATTACCTTTAACTGGCATTACTGGAAATTCTTGACTGACTCTTTTAAAGGGTAGATGCTGCATTCTATTAATTTTGGTATCCTCTAAGCCTAGGAAAATACCTGGTATAGATTAAATGCTTAAATCTTTGTAAGATAAGTAACTGACTGTCTGAATGAATGAGAGAGAAATAGAAGTAGGACGACTATCACATTTTTAATTTTTGGAAAAAGGTGACATGATTTACCCACAATTTAAATCAATAGAGATTCCTAGTATGTCCTTACCAGGTGAGAAGCTTCCGGAATCCCAAACGCCCAGCTCAGTTTTGTTGACTGAATGAAAGGATGTATGAGCAAATAGTGAAGATTCTTTTGCAAAAATGTAGGTTGACTTTTGGCTCCATTTATTTATTAATTTAGTTTACGTTAAGTGATCTTTGATTATATGTTTTCCCCTATGTGTTCCTTCTCCTCATCTCTGTCTAATCCCAAGCACTGGGGCTACTAATATCCTTATAATGTCATGAAAGTTGATACAGGGAAGTTTAAAAACTTTGTGAAATATGATACTAGGTAAAGGCTCACAGGTTATTTTTAAAACTGACTTCCCTTCCTTGGTTTCTAGCATCCGAGATCATTAAAAATAGATAGCACTGTAGACATTTTAAACACCTATCTTACTTTATTTCCACCATTAGTTTTGCTGCTTCTTCCTGTGGTCCTCTGAGGTTGAAGAGAGAAACCTCAAGGTCATTTTCAATATCAGTCTCACTGCTCATGGCACGCATTCCTACGTGTAGGTTTCTTTATTGTCCCATTCTGCTTCTTTTCACAAAAATGTGGTTTGCAAAAAACCATATCTTATATCAAAACATAGGGTTCTAAAACTTGAGACACTGGGATCAATATAACCATGCTATTTGGATTTTAAATGTGGAAAGGATATCCAGCTAGATAAGCTATGTGATCATGAGTTCAAGATCGAAGGCTCTTTTTTTGATATTAGCATTTCACCATCAAATGGGCATCAGCACACCAGCCTCTTCTCTGATCCTAATGTTCTCTCCCTTTAATAAGGCAGGTGGGACATGACTAAAAATTTCACTTATCCCAGCACCAATGCAGCCCAGATCACATTCCCCATCCACTTCGATTTGCTTTCTTGTAGCATTTATAGCCACATCCGTTTTTCAATCAAGTTTCTAAAGAAACTGCATTGCAAATTTCTTTAAGTCATGGACTTCCCTTGCTCATCTTCTTCTCTTTCCCACCCCAAAGTCTGTGGCAGTGTGTAACACATGTCTGTTCAATAAATGCAGACTGTCTCAAAAGGATAACAGCTCCTTCAAAAGTGTCAAGATGGAGACATCAGAGCATGTTGACATTTTTATTCTTCTTAATTCTTGTGCACACCAATGGCTGGACGCCTTCCATTGTCTCCTGGTCTGAGCGCTCTATGTATGCTTGTCAAAATAATGAAAATGTCTGGCTGTGTCATTGATCAAACCTCATGGAGTGAAAAAACAAGCCTCGGAAGGCTTGGTTCTGCTTTCAAAAGTACCAGACACAAGGCTGCTGGTGCAAAGTCCCTTGTGAAAGGCTGGCCCAAATGACAAGCTGTAAAGGTACAGACTTGGAGTTATGCCCTGTAACAGTGTCTGAAATCAATATCCATAGCACAGAAGGTGGTGGAGGATCAGAGGCTTGCAGTGCTGCCTCTGACATTTCAGGAGCATCTCAGTTGCCCCCCAGGGTGGTCTGGTCTCATTCAAGCCCAGACTGGTGCTGGGCGGGGGGAGCCCGAGCTCTTCTCTTTAGAAATCTTGGAGCAGTTTTTGATCTGTGCAAACCATTGGGAGGAAAAGAGACCCGAAACCCTTGGCTTGTGTTTTGTTTTAGCAGAGCCAGTTTTAAGTGAATTGATTTGTAGGGCTGCTGCCACAAAAAGAGTGATTCATTTTGCTGCTGGGTGAGAGAAACAGTAAAATGAGGCTGTTCTTGATGGATCCCGAGGGCCAGCCCATGCGAGAGGTGGATGGCCCGCCTTGCCAGTGGGTGAGAACACCAGCAAGCTCCTGGAGTACATTTCTTGTGCAAAATATCCAGTGCAGTGTCTGGCAGAGCACTGATGTTCCTGAGGATTAGGGCCCTTGTCTAATGTGGTGACATCTAAGTCTTCTATTGACATTAATATGGTGTGTCCCCATTTTATGCACGATGTGTATAGATGCCCGTGGTATACTTGTGAAATATGGAGTTATTTTTGGCAATTTTCAAAGGGCCAGTGAGCATCCAATTTCTCTTGTGGGGTGTCCCCTTATCTCCCTGATTTCTTTCTTTCAGCAACTTCCAGCACCCCCTACTTGTTTATCTGTTGTGCCCTGAGACTTAACTCCCTCCTGAAATATGGTAACGGTGCTTTCTAGTTGGTCTTTCTGTCCCTATTCTTCTGTCTCTAATTGAGTCCCCTGCCTTCATTGTGTTCATTCTAACTCAGATAGGTTCATTCTTATTCCTGGCATTGAGCTCCTCTGATGCCTCTCATTATTATTGTTAGGGTATTTCCAAAAATGTTTGAATTGGGTCATTGCATCCTTGCCTCAGCCCATGTGCCAAGTCCCGTGTCTGGACTCTCCTTTCCGTATATTTCTTTTCAAGGAAGGTAGAACTGTTTACCCCAACTCCGACATAACTGTACTATTACTGATTTGTGTGGCAAGCTCCTTCCCATCTGTCAAGACTCTGCTCAAATGCCATTTCCTTTCTGTAATTCTTCATGCTTCTTGACATGAATAATTAATTGATCTACCCCTCTCTGATCCCTTATAATGTTGTACATATTTTACAATAACGTTTATCATTCTGGGTTATTTTACTATTGATACTCATTTGCATATCATCTTCCGTGATAAGCGGTAGAGACAGGAACTCTACCTTGATTTATGTTTGAATTTCTGGTACCTATCATGGTGCATGCTATTTGTCTAATAGGTGCTTTGACAAAAGTCTGGGTTGAAACTTTAACTTTGAGACGCATTCGTCTTTTAGATTTGAGCATCCATGCTTATGACATATTGATAAGTTAATATTTATTGGTTATTGATACTGTTTTAGGGTTGACTATGGAAATTGTTATCTTAAAATTAGATTCCATTGGATCTTGGCATTACAAGGTTCTTAAGAGGCTCATGACTGACGTCCTCTTTTGGTTTAGAACAAATTTTTCATTGCCAAAAAATTCTGAGCCCTAATGCATCCAACATCCTGCATAGAATAATAAAGGGTCTGTACGCTTTGTGGAGTCAATCCAAAAGAATGACCTACTTAGAAATCTCCAACTGAGAAGAATCTTTTAGAAAGAGGAGTCCATTTGATTTTCCTGTTTGGTGACTTATCTATGGGGAAGATAGGCTTGTCTATGAGAAACTCAGGTTTCATGATTTTTGTTTTCATTACCCGGGGCCAGATTCGTTACCGATACTCCAAAGGTTCTGTCTAGGCCCTGTTGTTTGCTGCACAGAATGCCAATCACTGAGACAAATGAGTATTGCCAGGGAAGAAGGCTTTAGTCACCTGTAATCAGATGCTATAGTTAAGGAGAAGGGGAGATAAATTCTCAAATCTGTCTCCCCAGCTTATGAAAATTGGGGGATTTATATAGCAAGGAAAGCAGGAAAGCAGGAATTAGGGACAGGTAAGAAAGCAATCATGATAGATGAGGAAACTGGCATCTCATTGGATGTGGTGATCTGATGAGTTTCACAAAATCTGATGAGTTTCATTCCCTTGCCTGAGGGTCAGTTTCTTGAGGAAGGAACTCAGGTGAGACAAATGTAAGTTTCAAGTTTTAAGACAAGGGAGGGTCAATTTCTATGTTTATTCAAAAATCATAAATATTAGTTCTGTGGGAAAATTGGATGGTTTCAGCTTGAGACTAATTTGCTGGGCACTGAAATCAGCATGATCCTTAGGTGGTCATGTTTTCACAGGACTGGTCTCAGTCACTGCCTCAGTGCTAACTTAGTGGAGAGAAACTCGCAGGTCTCTGTACTCACTGTTGACGTCTACAGAGGCATCACTCCTCATGGGCTCTGGAGTCCGAGTGCCTAGGCTCCAATCCCAGCTCCACTAAGGCGTGTAAGCTTGTTCAAGTTACTTACTATCTTTCAACTTCAGTTTCTTCATCTGGAAGATGCAATAATAAAAATTGCCATGAAGGATAAAATCACAATATAACACACTGTAAAACACCAAAAAGTCTATGTCTAAGACTTGGCTTGGTGCCTGTTTCAGCCTCAACCCTGCCCCCACCTCCCCCCATCCAGCTATTTAGCATGATTATTTTTATTTGATGTCTGTGCATTAAAAATAGGCTCTTCTAGATCTAGTTTTGATTTATTTTCCATACATTTGATGAGTATCAATATTTGTTGAAAGGAAATGTGATTTTGAATGTTTAAAACTGCCATTTTTTGAGGCCAGGCATGGTGGCTCATGCCTGTAGTCCCAGCATTTTGGGAGGCCAAGATGGGCAGATCGCTTGAGGTCAGGAGTTCGAGACCAGCCTGGCCAACATAAAACCCCGTCTCTACTAAAATTACAAAAATTAGCTGGGCATGGTGGCAGGTGCCTGTAATCCCAGCTACTTGGGAGGCTGAGGCAGGAGAATCGCTTGAAACTGGGAGGCAGAGGTTGCAGTGAGCCCAGATTGCGCTACTGCACTCCAGTCTGGGTGATAGAGCGAGACTCCATCTCCAAATAAATAAATAAATAAATAAATTAATAGTTTTTAAAAATTGCCATTCTTTGAATTAGATACTCTAAAATAATATCATATACCATATAATCTAGGACTGAAGATTGTTTCAATTTTTTAATTGATGCTACCTATGTTTTACAAATATGCTAATAAGCATACGCATCTTTTATAATAGAAAATTAGGTACTTTATCATTGTTCTAAAATGAGAAAAAAAAAAAAGGATCCCATTGATTCCCATATCAAATTGTCTTTATTTTCTTGGTTCTTATTTTCTATTCCATAAACCTTGTTACAAACAGGCCCTTTGCTATGGGTTTGAGAACAGTATATTAATAAATAAATACAATATAAAATTGCCATTATTTAAAGTAATACATCTTGTAAGCTAAATGATTTTAGGAGATGAAATGTCAGGCCAGTCACCAGCTTAGAGACCAATACTTGTTAAATTTTAAGAAGTTAGGTTTAGAAGATTATTTTACGCAAAACATTTGTTCAATACCTTTTAAGTATTTTCTTGAGGCACAAAAGTACACACATTAGTAAGTGATTCATGTCCTAATTTGTGTCCAACTTTTATTTTCTCAATGCTTTGGATTGTTCAGGTAGGCAAAAGGAGGTTGAAAACCAATTCTAAGGCACAGTGTTGTGGCTCATAGCTGTAATCCCAGCACTTTTGGAGGCCAAGGCAGAAGGATTGCTTGAGCCTAGGAGTTCAAGGCTAGCCTGGTCAACGTAGTGAGACTCCATCTCTACAAAAAGAAGAAAACAAATTCTAGTTTTAGCTGTTACCTGATACCAGAAAAACTGATTTAAAAAAATTAAAATTGCTTATTTAGGGTTTTGTTTTGTTTTTTAATTGAGACTGAGTCTCGCTCTGTCGTCCAGGCTGGAGTGCAGTGGTGCAATCTCTGCTCACTACAACCTCTGCCTCCCAGGTTCAAGTGATTCTGGTGCCCCAGCCTCCCAAGTAGCTGGGACTACAGGCACGTGCCACGACACCCGGCTAATATTTTTTGGTATTTTTAGTAGAGATGGGTTTTGCCATGTTGGTCAGGCTGTTCTCAAACTCCTGACCTCAGGTAAACCGCCTGCCTCGGCCTCCCAAAGTGCTGGGATTACAGGCGTGAGCCACTGTGCCTAGCCTTAAGCGGTTATTAAAATGCATACCAAGTGCCAACTGATGCCTTCATGTGCAATGTCTCATTTAGTTTCTATGTAAATCTATGAAACAGGTCTTATGACCTGATTTTAAAGGTGAGGAAAATAAGGCCTGGATAATTTATAAAAAGATTATGTTTTTAAAAGATAATTTTTTTTTCTGTTGAATTGCTGTTAATTGGGCCTTTTGTCTGATTTTCACTGATTTCAGGCACAGTGGATTGAAGCGGGGCTGTCAGTCACATGGTGTTTGAGGACTCCCATTGTAAATCAGGGATTCTTGCAGCCTGCTTTTTCAGGTAAAAAACATTCCTTTGAATTTTGCTTTATGTTTAAAACAGAAATCATGTTATTCGCTTCTGATTTGGCTGCAGAGCATGCAGCAGCATGCCCTCCAGAAATATCAAAGAAGGAAAAGCCTCCTGCCATGGCAAACTGCCTCAGCTGCTCTCCGAAAATAGACCTCAGTTGACTGAGGTTATGTCAGGTTCTGCTCCAAGTTCTGTCAGAGGAGTTTAGGGGTTATCTCTAGGATAATATGTGCAACATCTTTTGTGCAAATATAAATGTGACACTATTCTACATTTTACTATTAAAGCATTTGAAAAGGCAGCTTTCTTTATGGAGTTGGAGGCATTTTTGTTTGTTTATGGTGGGTTAGATCAGGGGTTCTCAACTAGGAGTCAGTTTTGTGCCCCTGCCAGGGGTCATTTGACAATGCCTGGAGAAATTTTTAGTTGTCACAACTGTGGTTGCAACTGGCATCTAGTAGGTTGGGCCGCAGGTGCTGCTAAACATCCCACGATGCACAGGACAGAGAATTATCCAGTCCAAAATGTCACGTATGCTAAGGTTTAGAAACCCTGGATTAGGTTAAATAGCCTTAAAATGTAGCCCATGTTTGCAACCTGAACCTGTTTAAAAGTGTTTCTCCCTTCCAGCGCAAGCAGAGTTAATGTGATGTTGAATTCTGTGGCTTTGTCTCAAGTCCTAAGTCTGATGAGATGATCAATGCCTCAGCTTCTTTCCTTGCTGTTATTGACTTTCTCTCCGCCTCGGGTATCCAAGCTCTTGTTGCTGGGGGATGTTCACAGGATAGTGCAGGAGATGAGGGAGAGCTGGACCCACTTCCCACCTCTTGAAATACGGCTTTAATTAGATAAGGAAAAATTATCTAATAAAAATCAATTCAACAGCAGATCAATGAAGAGATTAAGGAAGCAGGAATAGATGAATTTGCTGATAAGAATTAGAAATATGATTTGAATATTTTTGGAGAAAATAATTTATGTAAAAATTCCTCTCAAGTCATTTAGAAATATGGTTGCTGCATTCCTAAGACTCCCACCCACCCTTCCCCCACAAACGTTGTGGGTGTTTTCCCTTGCATTCCATCTGTAATATTCAGTACACTAAGTGAAATACAGATGTGGGTGTGGTTATTTTGTGTCAATTTCAATCTGATTTCCCAAACTTTGTCTACATTCTTGCATTAGTTAGCAAACTAATTTTCAAAGCTGTGTTTTATATGCCTGATGTATTTTAGCACTCTGCTTGGTTTTTGGCAACGCGAATGTGGGCAGAATATGATTCTTGCACTTAAGAAACTGATGCAGTCCAGTAGTAGAGAACAAGTTTTAAGGAAATATTCATAATTAATGGGGTTTCCAATTAATGCTGTATAGAGAGAAGAGGTCTGGAAATATGCATGGGGCAAATTCTGTTTAGGGAACTGGGAAAAATTTTATGCACAAGGTAATTAGGGAGTTAGGTATTTAAGGATGAGTAGGAGTTTGACAAGCAGAGGAATAATAGAGAGAGGCCAGCAGGTATTAAAGAGCATAGATGAATATGCTGTGGTAGGAATATTATGTGAACAGGGTTGAATGGGAGGAGATGAATCTAGATTTCATCCTTCAAAACATGGTGAACTCTTTGGGGGAAGAAGTATTCTCTGTCCCTGTGGCAGTGCCAGGCACACGGCATCTCATCCGTATCAGCACCAGAATGAACCTCAGCAGCAAAGGGCTGTAGAGCGTATGTTCTGAGTCTCTACGCAAAGAAATAATATGATTAAAGGTGAGGATGCCAGGGGAGTGTAAATCAGAACAGCAACAGGAAGTCTGCTCATAAGGAAACTAATCTGGGCAGGATGTGACAAGGACCAGGGCAGAAAGAAAGAAGGAGAGAGAAGGGATTCTGGAGACACTTGGCAGGTAAGTGTAATAGAACGTGATAAACAGAGTAAATAGAAAAGTGATGTAAAGGGTAGATGGAGTTGCCATTGTCTTGGGCAGGGCGGACCAGGGAATGATACTGAAGTCATTTTATTCACAGTGTGTGCCCAGTATGCCTAGAACAACGTAACTTTCAGAATGTCATTTTTGGGGTAGTACCTTCGTATGCTGGGGTAAACACTGCTCTGGTTGAGAGTGGTCTGCTGAAAGATTTGCTGGTACACATAGTGATTTTCTCCTGTGCTTTGTCTCCAGGGACGTTGGCTGCTGTCTTCTGACCCACTCTGTGTGACTTTGGCATCTCCTGTGACCTCCCAGTATGGGTCTTGGCTTCATCCTGCCTCTTTGCCTTTCTGGCCCACCACCCCCAACTTGAATCTCAGTCTCCAACAGTTGCCTGACCCCCAGACTCTGATGACAGCCTACCTACTTGTTCTTCAGACCCTGAGCAGACTCACTGCCCAGACACACCATACACGAGAACATGAAAGGGTGAGTGAATCTTTCATCATTTGATGACTAAGTTGGCATTCTTTTACATTCCAACCACCAGAGGAAGGTGTATTTTAACACAATTGCCCTCACGTCCTCCTTAACAGGATTGACATAAGTTTATTAACACATATGTTTCTACAAAATCAAGTTTTGAGAACCATTTCTACACACTGATCTGGGACATTTCGGGGATATGAAATTAACTTTAGCACACACAGCAAGAAGAAAACCGAATAACAAATTCTACAAACACCAAATTTGCTGTGAAATTTACATTTCCGAATCTCTCAAGAAACAGTGAACAGCAGCAATTCTTACTGTTTTCACTTTTCCCCCCGTCTTCACATTTTTATGTTTGACAGTGCCAACATATTTTCTCGACATTTATTCTGAAAGGAATGTACTTTGTGAATTCCTTAAATGCAGGATGATTCTGATTTTATTTGCCTAACAACTCCTCCTTATGCGTGGGTTAGTATAACAGAATGCATTTGAGACCTACTATACTATTTTAAATTAAGACATTTCATGTAGCACATAATATTTTAAAATGAAGAACATTGTCTGGGAAAGCACACAGGCGAAGGAGATCAGATTTGACCTCCCAGTCTGCTGTTTTCTTGATGCAAGATAAATTTAACTTCTCTGTGCTTCAGTCTATACAATCAGTTTTCCAGGGGCGCTGTGTGTATAAAACGAGGGAGTGTATTAAAAGTATCAGCATGTAGTAGGTCCTTCAACAGAAGTTAGAGGTTCTAGCTCAAAGTCTGGCTTGTGTTCAATGAACACCAAACCACATAATTGCCCTTGCCCTCATCCTCTGTTAATGCATAAAGAATTTAACCTATTCAGTCAACTGGCACAATGTAGTAAAAAAGACACACACACATACAGACACACACTCATTTGTTCTAATGTTAGTCTTTTTATAAATGAAAGATGAGTAGACATGCAACCTAGGCAGTGTGAAGGACCGGGATTAGTAATAAGTATTTCAGTCCGTAGCCTACAAGGCAGAGTTGGGGCCAGGTTGTCTGGAAAGGGCAGCAACAGGGTAATGGACACACCCTATCTACTGTCAACCAATCTCTACACAGAACCAGGTTCATTTACATTTGCTCTTTATGACATCCTGCAAGAAGGTAGTACTAACTCAATTTATAGATGCGGTAACATAAGGTCTGAGACTTTAAGTAACTTCCCAAGGTCACATGACCAGTAAGACTTGTTACTGTGATTTAGTTTCAAATCTCTTATTTTCCAATGTTCCTTGCTGCTTCCTAGGGACTAGAAATGAGCCCATTGGCAGACACTGAGAAACATGTAAGAGTTTTGATAGCCCTTCCCCGTGAAGGAAGCTGTCTGCATTAATATGTCAATAGGCAGGAGGACAGATTCAGTCATGGGGTGGTCAGTGTAAGTCTCCTGTAAGTTTCTTCCCACCATCTCTAGGAACCTTCTGCAGCCTCTGACATTGTCCCCATGAGCTCTGCCCTGCTTCCAGCTCAGGAGGGGTCTGGGCTTTATCAGCTGGGTCAATGGCACTCAACTACCAAGGAAGGAATATTACAGAATGGGGTTGCTGCTTCCTAACTCTAACACTAAGTTTGCACTTACTAGAATTTTTTATGAGCAGTCTAGGCTGATCTGGTTAATGTTTATCTACCCCCTCATTCTAAGAAAGGATTTAGACAATTTTTGGAGTATAATAATGGAAATAACAGCAGGTTAAGTGGAGATAATGGGAAAATAAAATGAATCAACACATCAAATGCATAACTCAAAGACTCACCATTGAACACCATGAATTTGGCAGAGATGGGTTCCAGGGACCTGCTGCTGAGAGTTTTGGGCTGAAGGTAATGCCAGATGAGGCTCTGTTCTGAAGAGGTTTTTTTTTTTTTTCTGAGACAGAGTCTCACTCTGTCACCCAGGCTGGAATGCAGGGGTGCGATCTCAGCTCACTGCAACTTCTGCCTCCCGGGTTCAAGTGATTCTTCTGCCTCAGCCTCCTGAGTAGCTGGGACTACAAGCGCGTGCCACCATGCCTGGCTAATTTTTGTATTTTTAGTAGAGACAGGATTTCACCATATTGGCCAGGCTGATCTCGAACTCCTGACCTTGTGATCTGCCCATCCTGGCCTCCCAAAGTGCTGGGATTACAGGCGTGAGCCATCACGCCCAGTCCTCTGAAGACTTTTTACTTGCTTAGGACATCCTTGCAACAGGTCATTTTTTGTCTGCTGATACATGGTCTAGAGATTGAAATTTGCAGGATTCTGCCAGACTGTTATTTCTAATTGGCTTTATGGTGGAGGGTGTTTTGAGAGAGTAACGTCTAAGAAAGGCACAGGATGTTCTGCAGGTAGTCATTTATTGTATTGTTGTATTAGTACTCTGGCTGTGAAGCAAACTGCCCTGCTGTCCCAAAGAACAGCACTGTAGGCATAAAGCAGGGTCTGATTTATAGGGAGGTAGTCTATCTTAGTACTTAGGGACACAGATTATAGGTAGAGTAAGACAGATTGAATCATGGCTGTGCCACTTACTAGCTGAGTCACCTTGGGCAAGTGGTTTAATTTCACCATCTGGAAAACAGAGAGGTTCCTCATGTTATACCTTAATGTAACATTCTATAAAGAATACTTTAGTGTGAAAACACTGAAAATGCCTATTTTAAACACAATGAATACTAGAAAGTACAGATACATTTCCAGATACCCATTATCCAAAATTTGATTCATCCACACTGCCCAGAAATGGTAAAATATCAATTAATGAGTATGTCATTAGTAATAAAGAAACAATAACAGGCTTTGTCAATCATTCTTAACTTAAAAATACAGACTCCTGGCCTGATGTAAGAATAATGATGTTGAGGCAAAAAGACAAAAGCATCACCTGGAGAAAGGAGTGAATCAGACGATTTTTGGAGTACAATAATAGAAATAACAGCAGGTTAGGTGGAGATAATGGGAAAATGAAATGAGTCGGGGTGGGAGTAGAAGGGAAGTCAGAGTGGTGGCAGATGCATATCTACCTCCTCCATCTTCCCCTTGGCATCCAGGAAGGTAGGTGCTGACAGAAGGTGATGAATTGCATTTTATTCTTTCTGAAGACTGCTTACTTTTGATATTTTTTTGAGGCAGAAAGGAATGAATGTAGCTTTAACCTCTTTGTACTATGAGTGTTCATGACCCTGGGATAATATTTGGAAAGTATGTTATACCAATGTATTTTTGTTCTCCATAAATTATGTTATCTAAAGGGCAACTCATTTACCCAAGACATTAATTTCTTCAGGGACACTTAGATCAGGAAGATCAGCACTCACTTTTGGGTTTCCAATAGATTTTGTTGAGTCTACATTGGAAACTAGGGTGTGTTGAAAGAGAAAATGTTTATCTTAATTCCACTCATACTTCTTAACATACCAAGAGCCAAGACACAGTATTGAGAGGAGAAAATATAAGTTTTAAGGGACTATCCTATTATATAGGAAATGGTTGGAGCCCTTGCACCATGGGAAGGAGGAGGCCAGCTAGTGGAGGCAAGAATCAGAGAGAACTTGGGTGAAAATGCTTATGAGGTCACTCAGAGGGACCTAGGGACTCTTACCTGGAGGAAGGTGGGCAGATAGATTGAGGAAAGAAGTAAAAGGTAAAGGATTGGAGGACAAGAGGGCGCTGATGCCCTACCACCTGTTCCCTTCCTCCTATTTGAATTCTGGGGGGACCACCTAGTGAGAGGGCTGCCGGTCAACATGCGACTGTGGCTCCTGTTGAATACAGTATGTTTGCGAAGGTTAGGCAGGGAGACCCAGAGCTAGTCCTCCGAGTTCCCATGACTTGTGTGTGATGCGTAAGAGGCCCATATCTGAGATCCTCAAGGTCAGCAGGCCTGCAATATAGATGAGAATGAAAAGTTTGTGTCCTCTATAAATAGTGTGCAATACAAATAAGGATTGATGCCATGACCCAGATTCCTTGAAAGGATGTCTTTCCAGGTTATTGTAAGGATTACTTCAGACACTGGATGTGTACATGTAAGGACTACTTTGGACATCATATGCCATGAGTTTAATACAGGGTGTTGAAGACAACAAATAGTCAATAAATGGCATCTCATATTATTGTTACTAACACATAGTGGTCGTTAATTTGGAAGTAGCAGTTGATTTGAAAAGTACCAGTGTGGGCCAGGCATGGTGGCTCATACCTGTAGTCCCAGTACTTTGAGAGGCTGAGGTGGGTGGATCACTTGATCCCAGGAGTTCAATACCAGCCTAGGCAAGATGACAAAACCTTGTCTCTTCAAAAGATATAAAAATTATCCAGGCATGGTGGTGCACACCTGTAGTCCCAGCTACTTAGGAAGCTGAGTTGGGAGGATGGCTTGAGCATGTTGGTCGTGGTTGTAGTGATCCATGATTGCGCCCTTGAACTCCAGCCTGGGATGACAGAGTGAGACCCTGCCTCAAAAAAAAAAAAAAAAAAAAAAAAAAAAAGAAACAAGGAAAGTATGAGTGTGATTACTCTGGGAACATCATCTAGAAAAGTCTGAAAAATCTTGTGTTAAGAGCAATTCTGGTGTGGGTGTGGTTGCTTATAGGTGCAATAAAGGATGAGGGTGTGAGGCAGGCATTGTCTGGAATAAAAGCAGTGAAGTCTTCATCAGCACACCCATGAGAGTAAATGTGGCACCATATTCTAAGACAGAACAGGTCAGTGCAAACGCATGGGCATAGGCCACCCTGGGTTGGCCCAAACTTGTCATATTATGGCAAGCTGGGAGTCAGTGGGACTACGTCTTAGAAAAGGGACTGACGTGGATGGAGAGATAGAGCTGATCCTCTTGCAAAATGGGTTTGGACCAAAAAAGCAAGTCTGATGGTACAAAGATAAAATAATCTTTTCTAGAAATGAGAGTAACTTGAGGGAAGAGACCCTATTTATCCAGACTTGTAGCCCCCAAAAGCTCCCATAATGCCTGATACATATTAGGCCTTCAATTAATGTTTGTTGAAGAAATGCTTATAGGCAAAGATTTGGGCCCAATTTGATGGAGCAGGGCAGAAGATGCTTTGACAGTCTGATGTGCTGGGGGTTAGCATCATGCCGAATGGGCTTATTCGGAAGATTTTGACTTTAAAACAAGGGCCAGGAGATCAAATATGGACTCCAGTGCTCTGTTACCATGTCATCTGTATACCGTGGATGTATTACGTGAATAAGAAACTCAAAGAATCCTGGGATATTCCCATCAAAATTCAAGGGTGATTTATTTATTTATTTATTTATTTTGAGACGGTGTTTTTGCTCTTCTTGCCCAGGCTGGAGTGCAGTGGCATGATTTCAGCTTACTGCAACCTCTGCCTCCTGGGTTCAAGCAATTCTTCTGCCTCAGCCTCCCAAGTAGCTGGGATTACAGGTGCCCGCCACCATGCCTGGCTAATTTTTTTGTATTTTAGTGGAGATGGGGTTTCACCATGTTGACTAGGCTGGTCTCGAACTCCTCACCTCAGGTGATCTGCCCACCTCGACCTCCCAAAGTGCTGGGATTACAGGCGTGAGCCACTGTCAAGGGTGATTTTTTTTTTTTTTTTTTTTTGAGACAGAGTTTCACTCTTGTTGCCCAGGCTGGAGTGCAATGGTGCCATCTTGTCTCATTGCAACCTCTGCTTCCTAGGTTCAAGCAATTCTCTTGCCTCGGCCTCCCAGGTAGCTGGGATTACAGGCATGCACCACTATGCCTGGCTAATTTTTTTTTTTTTTTTTTGAGACAGAGTCTTGCTCTGTCGCCCAGGCTAGAGTGCCACTACTACAAGCTCTGCCTCCCGGGTTCACGCCATTCTCCTGCCTCAGCCTCCCGAGTAGCTGGGACTACAGGCGCCCGCCACCACACCCAGCTAATTTTTTTTTTGTATTTTTAGTAGAGACGGGGGTTTCACCATGTTAGCCAGGGTGGTCTCGATCTCCTGACCTCAGGTGATCCGCCTGCCTCGGCCTCCCAAAGTGCTGGGATTACAGGCGTGAGCCACCCTGCCTAGCCAAGAGTGATTTTTAATGTATTTCTTGGTAGATGGCCCAGTTCTGTGGAACAGAAATTCCAGCATCTGATCCTCTACTCCTGACAGATGTGACCTTAAAAAGAACTTAGAGATTTTAAAGTCTCACTGAGGATATAAAAAAAGTCTTTAAGATGAAAGATTAATTCATAGAATATGAGTTCCATTGTTTGGTTCACCTTGGTGCCTGGGAAATAGTAAGTTCTCAACAAGTATTCACTGAATTTAAATCATTTTGTGGAGAATTCTGTTGCATCTGGTATGTGCTGGCCATTGTGCCAGCTGCAGACATATCCCTTTCAATAGGGGGCTGAGAGTCTAGTAGCGAAGACAGGAAAAAAGACAGTGACAGTGTGGCATGGTACGTGTCATGACTGAATAATAAACAAGAGATTTTTATGAGAGCAACAGTCTTTCTCCATATCAGAGACCATCAAATGGTGGTCTATAGCTGGATGCTACCTGCACATGTGTTTCATTTGATATTCTCTGGGTAGGCCAACCCCGAATTTAAGCATTTAAAAAAATCTGTCATTAGCATTTACAAATAAGTACTGTTTTGTCACAGGATCTTTGGGGTGTTGCTTCACTGGCTGAAAACCTCTGTGGCTTGCAGCGCCTCTGCTTGGGTTTTACTTGAGTCCACTGGACTTGTTCTGTCCACTGGACTTGTTCTGTCCACTTGGCCCAGCAGGCTGAGCTGGGCTCATGCTACCACCTGGATCCCCTACCTACCAAGGGCGAGCCAGGTGCAGAGTAGCAAGGGATGTGTGAGTGAGTGAGTGTGGGGTCTGGCCACTGTGCACAGCCATACATGCTAGCTGCAGTGGGGTAGGCCTCTCCAGGCGCCAGCACAAGCGCCGACTCCAGCTCCATGTGAATCTGCAGCTGGACCAGATGTATCACAAGCAGCTTCTGCTGTGGGCACCAGTGTCTGGGCAAGGGGAATGCAATGGCCCCTGAAAGCTTGGAGACACCAGGAACTGCAGTACCCCAAAGAGGGTGTTACAGCATGTCACAGCCCTGGCTTGGGGAGCCCCAAGGTCTGAGCTCCCAGAACGGCCTCAGCTCTTCTCTCCTCATCACCTGCAGCGTGGTGAGCAGTGGGTGTGTTTCATCCCTGTTTGTGTTACACCCCTTTCAGTCCTGCCATTTGGTAGCTCCTGAGTTCTTTTCCTACGTCTGGGAAGAATGAGGTACGTGGACAACTAGAGGGTGAACAAGGTGGAGAGGAGCTTCATTGAGCCACAGAACAGCTCTCAGGAGACCCGCAGTGGGTAGTTCCTTTCCGCAGGCAGGTCGTCTATCGAGTGTGTGAGTCTGACTGAGTCTGGGGGTTTTTATGTTCTCAGAATGGAGGAAATGCTGACTGGTCTATGGTTGGCCTGGAAAAAGCATCATCCAATTAGTCAAACCGTCATCAATGAAGTTCTCACTCTGGGCTGCAGACTGCCTGGAGCTGGCAGCCTGGCCCCCAGGCTTCAGGCCATCTCTGGCTTGAAGATGGGGCTTCACCGGGGACCCACCACTTCCTGCCTGGGAACCTGTCTGCTTCCTGCTGCCATCAACATGATATCCCCAGTGACCAGGCTGTTCGCCCTGAGGGGTGCCCGCAGGCTAATGCCAAGCCACCCTCAGCCCCTGGCCTCCCTCTGGTGCTGGTTGGCACCCAATGTCTGGAGGGAACTGAGGCAGCAGGGGGCTGGTGTGTCAGCACCACCCAGAGAGTGCACATGCCCAGCTGGGTTGGGATATTGCCCGGTCTCAGCCACAACTTTGCTCCACACTGCAGCACTGGAGTGGGCACCAGGAGCAGGGAGAGGCCAGGCAGCAGGAGCAGGCACTTTCAAACCTGTTGGCGGGTGAGGAAGGGGCTTCCTGGGCCCCAAGAGCTCAGGGATGCCCTAGCCCGGAGCTGAGGCTGGGCGGCTGCAGCTGTGCCTGAAAGTGTGGGGCTCCTGTCCCACTGGCTGGGGGTGGGGCTGGGGGGCGGGCTTCTGCCTGTTCTTGGCCCCTGCTGGATCCACAGAGCGCACAGCCCTGGCAGCACCTCCCCCGCTGCAGCTGGCATCCTCACAGCAGCCGCTTCTGATGGGCCACTGCTGCCATCAGTTTTCCTGTGGAAATCTTTTAAATTTAATCAATGGTTTATGTTATCAGTAAGGCTTCTGGTCAGCAGTTGGCTATTAGTACCTAAGTTTTGGGGGAGTCAAAAGTTATATTCAGATTTTTGGCTTCATGAGCTGTTGGCATTCCTAACTCCTGTGCTGTTCAAGGTTCAACTGTACTGGATTTTCTTGAAAATTCTGAAGTCCTGGAAACACTGGGCCCAGATTTCTATGTGAAGCAATTTTGGGGCTGAGTGGCTTCATTTAGATGGGACATGTGCTCTCCATATTCTGCTCTCCCCTTAACACTGAGGTTCATGATAGTGAGGTAGTGCTGTTTCCATGTTGTAGAATTAACAGGAAGTTGAATTATTTCCCATTCTCATTTCAATCAAAACTGGAACAATGGAAGATACACTTAGGGCATCATGTTTTAAGCAAGAAAGGAAGAGGGCAAATTTCTTGTACATATAAAACACATTCCTAGGTGTTTAATGTACAAACCAATTGTGTCTGTGCAAAGTGACATAATTTAAAACATCCTTCAGAAATAACCACATCAAGAACCATGGGCTACTCAAGTGAAAATAAAATTACTAAAATTTCAACAGGTTTTACATTTGAATAAAAATAAATTACAATGCTGTTAAATTCAGTAAGTGACAAAAATTGTCTGGGTATCACAGCTTTTAGGAGACAGTAAATGTATAAAAAAGGATTTTCTAGGTGCAGCAGAAAGTATGTATCTTGAATAGTCATAGAAACACAACTTCTCAGTGTCAAATGCTTGAGAACCATGGCCAACTTCATGGGCATGGGTCCATGCTTAAGATTTAATGGTCTGTGGTTGCTGTCTTAAAATTCTTAACAATTTTATCCTTGAATGAGTGATGTCTGTTGGGACAATGGAGGATGCACCAGATTTGCAGCCTCAACATCCATGAGCAGTCCCTCTCTAGCATCTCTCTGCCTTTGTCCCTGGGAAGAGTTCTTGTCTGCCTGCTGCCCATCTCCTGGTACCCCAGGACTTGTCCAGCTCTCCCTCCTCATCCTCACCCTGTGATTGCTGCTATTCTCTTCCCCTAGTAGGAACTAGGCATGGATGTGAGGAGGGTCAAGATTTAACACACATGTCCTGTGGCATGTCAGAGCAGGGTATCATGGCAGTTGTCTCCATGCTGGGCTGCCAGTGCCATGGTATTTTTGATGGGTGGCTTGGCAGGGTTGAGACTCTTATCTACCCCATCTTGCTACCTACTATGTCTTGGCTTAGGGACAGCAACACATTTGAGGGTTGTCTGTCTGCCATGAATTGGGTAGTAGGTAGTAAGAGAAGATGGCTGGCTCAACTTCCTCACCCCTGGTTGGGACATGGTGTGCTGGTCCAGCCACTTAAGGGTGGAGGATCCTAGAAGTTGTTGGAGCATGTGTCAGGGTATACATGGAATCACAGGGAGGGACTGGTGAGAGTCTGTTGTGATCTTCTCCTCTTCCCTTATTGGTAAGAGAGGGATTTCTACCTTAGGGTTACAGGGATGTCTGAAAACAATGACACTAGACATGTGAGATCAACAGTAGTTTGTTGGTTACATATGCTCACCACTCCAGGGGGGAGGAAATCGCATGCCATGCAGGTCCCCTCCCTGGGGATTGCACTTGGGAACAGACTTAACAAACAGGGGCTACGGAATGCAGGCTTTGCAGTGATGAGAGGGTGAGGTAATTGCTGGTCCCATGGAATGTGATTGGCTTGTTTGAGTAATTCTCTGGGCTGGCGGGAATTGAAACCTGCTACTCAAGGATACGCAGGCACTGTGCCTGGTCTCATGATCAAGATGGTTGGTTGGGTGACCTTATTTCCAGGAGCAGAGAGGGGAAGGGAACTTTTGGTTAGGTCATCTGGGGCCCTCCTACCTTCAGGTGTCAAGGCAGCACATAGTATTGAACCTTAATTTTAGTCCTTACACCACAGAGTCTGCACTTACTTCATGAGTATCCCTGTGCTTGAGTAAGCACAATATTAAATAACAAAAAACACTTTGATGGGTGTGTTTGGGGAGTGACAGAGAGAGACAGAGAGAGAGTGGGGAGAAAGGAAACAAGCTCTGCCTCTTGTTCATCTGGCCCAAAGGAGGTGGAAGGCTCTACCTGTTTGGTGACTTTAGAAGGTGAACCTGCAGCCCAGCCCCTTTCTCTTTCAATGTCTTTATACTGAATGGCCAGAAGGAGCTCTTATTCTTCCTGGATCCTGCATTCCATAAGTCTTACAAGTAGTCCTCACCCCAATATGCTTTTAATGTCACTTTTTATCTGCTTTATGAACAAAGGACCTTGTATTTTCATTTTGCACTGAACTTCACAATTCCATAGCCAATCCTGCTGAGAATTTAGAAGACAAGTGTGTGCACTAGTTACCTGAGGTCAGTGTCACTTACTTTTGTTACTTACTTGATCCCACAGGTATTTGAGTTTGGGACCATGTCATAGGATGCACCTTGAAATGAGCCACGAAATGTGCAGTCTAATAGTCTCTGTTGATCCATTTGCTGTCTGTGAAATTCCAGAAGTCAGGTAATTAACTATTTCTTCTGCAATACAGTGTCTTTATACTTAACAGTTATTCTAATTCTTTATATAACCATTAACATCTACATCTGAGTCATAAAGCATTGAAATGAACCCTTGGTTATTGTATTTTCAGCTAATAATTAATGCTATGCACCATGTGATCATAAACCTGCTCTCCTTTTTTTGCATTAATTGGTAACCTGGTCCAACCAGACTCTTAACACGATTGTCCCCGTGTGAGTTTAGTCATTATTTTGACTTCACTGATTATTGGCATTTATTACTTAAGAGCTAAGAAACAGCAACTAATTGAACATATTATGAAACATGTTTCCTCCTGCCTTTTCCAGGGTGGGAGAGCGTGACTGCTTAATGGGCCACTGCTTATCCCCATTCAAATCCTGTGTGCATTGACTTTGTAGATTGCACCTCAGAAGACTTCTCATGTTTCGTTTCCCCACATTTTCTGTGGACAAATTTCCATCAACTACATATATTGCTTTGCAGAAACGAACATCTCAAAATCTGAGGAAGAGTAGATAATTTTAGGAAGGGTGACAGAATGGGGAAAGTGGTAAACAGTATCTGCAGAAGTAGAAAATGACTTGAATTTTAGAGCTGGGTTATGGTGGCCAGGCGCGGTGGCTCAAACCTGTCATCCCAGCACTTTGAAAGGCTGAGGTGGGTGGATCGTTTGAGGTCAAGAGTTATAGACCAGCCATCTTGATCATGGGACCAGCCACAGTGCCTGCGTAACCTTGAGTAGCAGGTTTCAATTCCTGCCAGCCCAGAGACCAATATGGTGAAACCCCGTCTCTACTAAAAATACAAAAATTAGCTGAGTGTGGTGGCACATGCCTGTATTCCCAGCTACTTGAGAGGCTGAGGCAGGAGAATCACTTGAATCTGGGAGGTGGAGGTTGCAATGAGCTGAGTTGGCACCACTGTACTCCAGCCTGGGTGACAGAGGGAGACTCTGTTTTCCCCCACCCCAAAACAAGAGTTTTATGGCATTTAGAAGTCCATTTTGAATGATGTGGTAGAGTGGAAACCAGATTACAAGCAGGTGAGAAGTGAAAAGATGATGAAAAAAAGAGAAAATAGTAATAATAGATTACTGGCTTCAGTAAATTGACAGTGAAAGAAATGGTGAGAATGTGGTTTAGGAGATGAGGCAACATGATCATCTGAAGTTTTCTGTGTCCAATTTTTAAGACAGAGGAAATCGTGCATATTTGAAGGCAGTGGAAGAGTTGGCAGAAAGAAGGAACTTGAAAGCTGAGATAAGAAGTTAGTATTGGAAAGATGGAGCCAATACCTCCACATCTGTGAAAAAAGAAAAGAAAAAAAATTATCCAAAGCTGAGTATTGAGTCAGCAGACAGGGGAAAATATAGGGGCTGTGGGTTTTACCAGGTAGTTGGTGGTGTCAGGGCATGCAGTTAAATATTATCAAAAAGGAACTGACAGTCTAAAAGAATCAGGAGCAATAGGAGGTTCAGGAGGGCATGGAATATTTTGCTTAAATGTGGAGGTGTGAGAGAGGCTGAACGTGAATAACATACCCCATCTTCCTTCCTTCCTAAGAGAAACCCAATTTTCTTCAGGTATCCACTCCTACGTCCTGTGACTGAAACAAGATGAGTCCTTCCCTAGCTGGAAGGTATGGTCTGATTAGTCTCAGAGCTACTCAAAGGACTGATCCGTGATAAGATCAGGGGTTACACCAGAATAGGATTCAACGCACTACCTTTTTCATTGAAAAAGTCTACCTAGGTCAAAAATATCAGCTGATGGGAGGCCGAGGCAGGAGGATTGCTTGAGCCCAGGAGTTTGAGACCAGTCTGGGCAACATAGTGAGGCTCTGTCTCTAAAAAAATAAAAAAGAAATTAGCCAGACATGGTGTTATACAATCATGGTCCCAGCTACTAGGGAGGCTGAGGAGAGAGGATCACTTGAACTCAGGAGTTCAAGGCTGCAGTGAACCATGTTTGTGCCACTGCACTCCAGCCTGGGTGACAGAGCGAGACCCTGTCTCAAATATATATACGTATGTATGTGTATATATATACCCTAGCTGAATATGGTCAGCTAGTTCTCCTGGCACTATTTATTAAATAGGGAATCCCTTCACCGTTGCTTGTTTTTGTCAGATTTGTTGAAGATCAGATGCCTATAAGTGTGTGGTCTTATTTCTGAGTTCTCTATTCTGTTCCATTGGTCTATGTGTCTGTTCTTGTACCAGTACAAGAACTTGTTACTGTAGTCTTGTAGTATAGCTGTAAGTCAGGTAGCATGATGCCTCTGGCTTTGTTCTTTTTGTTTAGAACCGACTTGGCTATTTGGCCTCTGTTTTGGTTTTATATGAATTTTAAAGTAGTTTTTTTTCCTTCTAATTCTGTGGAGAATATCGATGGTAGTTTAATGGTAATAGCATCGAATCTATAAATTACTTTGGGCAGTGTGACCGTTTTCACGACATTGATTCTTTCCATCCATGAGCATGGAATGTTTCTCCATTTATTTGTATTCTCTCTGCTTTCTCTGAGCAGTGGTTTGCAGCCTTCCTTGAAGAGGTCCTTCACTTCCCTTGTTAGCTGTATTCCTAGGTATTTTATTCTTCTTGTAGCATTTGTGAATGGGAGTTCAGTCATGATTTGGCTCTCTGCTTGCCTGTTGTTGGTGTATAGGAATGCTAGCGATTTTTGCACATTGATTTTATATTCTGAGATTTTGCTGAAGTTGCTTATCAACTTAAGCTTTTGGGCTGAGACAATGGGGTTTTGTAGATATAGGATCATGCCATCTGCACACAGGGATAATTTTTGACTTTCTCTCTTTCTATTTGAATACGTTTTATTTCTTCCTCTTGCCTGATTGCCTTGGCAAGGACTTCCAAAACTACGTTGAATAGGATGGTGAGAGAAGATATCTTGTCTTGTGCAGAAACTTTCAATGTAATGTTTGGTCTATGTGTCCTCAGTAAAGGTATTGATTTACGACAATCACATAGAATTGGTTAAGAAGAGTACGAGAACTATTTAAATATTTTTTTAATAGAAGGGAAGCACACATATGTTTAAAAGAAAAACCTTAGAGGAGTTAACAGTTTTTAAAAAGTCTTAAACTTTTGAAGATATAATCCAGAACATTTACAGACATTGATTTCCTTAGTTCCATTCTTTCTCCCAAAATGAGTTTAATTTTTCTTCATCCATCAAAAATGCCAGTATTCTATTCAAGGCAAGGGAAGAACCGTTTATATTATCCCTGGAAGGAACCTGTTATTTGAGATCATTCAAAAATAAAAGTAGAAATAGGTTTTTATTTGCTTTTGTTGTTTTTTGTTTTGGAGATGGAGTCTCGCTCTGTCACCCAGGCTGGAGTGCAATGGCACATCTTGCCCCACTGCAACCTCTGCCTCCCAGGTTCAAGCAATTCTTCTGCCTCAGCCTCCCAAGTAGCTGAGATTACAGGTACCTGCCACCACGCTCGGCTAATTTTTGTATTTTTAGTACAGACGGGGTTTCACCATGTTGGCCAGGCTGGTCTCAATATCCTGACCTCAGATGATCTGCCTGCTTCAGCCTCCCAAAGTGCTGGGATTACAGGTATAAGCCACTGCCCCCACCCTTGAAATAGGGGTTTTAAAGAAATAACTTGGCTGGGCACGGTGGGTCACGCCTATAATCCCAGCACTTTGGGAGGCCGAGGCGGATGGATCACGAGGTCAGGAGTTCACAACCAACCTGGCTAAGATGGTGAAATCCCGTCTCTAGTAAAAATACAAAAAAATTAGCTGGACGTGGTGGCAGGCGCCTGTAATCCTAGCTACTCAGGAGGCTGAGGCAGGAGAATCACTTGAAAACAGGTGGCAGAGGTTGCAGTGAGCCAAGACTGTGCCACTGCACTCCAGCCTAGGCGACAAACTGAGACTCTGTCTCAAACAAAACAAAACAAAACAACAAAACAACAACAACAGCAAAAAACAAAAGAAATACCTCAGGTTAACCTCAGACTGGGTGGGACCTGGGTGCTTTGCCATGATGTCTAATGAGTGAGAGATGATTGGTATTAAAATAATAGTAATTCCACATTGGGGAATTCCTCGACAGTCTTGCCTCAGCAGGCTGCAGTCTTGGTGTCAATTCTTCTTTCATCTGTCAACATATGGACTCACTAAAACTGTCCCTAAGGCAGTGTGGTAAAACATGGCTTGGGCCATTCTACCAAGTAGAATCTCCTCTCATGAGATTTTTTATGACTTAGAAAGGTAATAAAAGTATGAGATATTCTCTTTAAATCTAGTACTATGTGAGGACAATACATATGCATACTTACCTTATTTAATTTTTTTATTACAGAAAATTTCAATTATATGCCATGAATGTTCATGGACAAGGTGAATACCTGTTTTCATTTATTTTGGGTACACACTTAGGAGTGGAATTGTTGGTCCTCCTCCAACCCCTGCCAGGTATCTATCACCAAGCTTCATCACTGATCCACTCCTGGACAATCTTGTTTCGTCTACACCTTACCCACCCACTCCCTTCATCACCCCATCGGGGTTATTTTACAGAAAATCTCAGACTTCATATAATTTCATCTGTAAATATCTCATTATATATCTACAAAAGAAGAAGGCTTTAAGATCACACAACTACACTACCATCATGATGTTAACAAAACTAACAGCAGTTCCTTAGTGTCACCAGTGTTAGCATTCACATGGTCTCTTGTCTCTTTGATTTATTACAATGTGCTTTTTAATAGTAAAGATATAAACAATGTTTACACGACACAGTATATCTTAATAGTACTTAATATGTTTAAGTATCTTTTAATCTAGAGATAACTCCTCCACTTTTTACATTTTTTACTTTTTCAGCTTTATTGAGATATGACTAATTTTGAATTTTATTATTACATACAATAAACTACACGTATATTTTGACATATGTATATACCTGTGAAACCATCATCACAGCCAAGATAATCAACACAGCCATCACCTCCCTCCACAGTTTCCTTGGGCCTTTCTTTAATTCCTCTCTCCTGCCTACCCTTGACCCCTACTGCAAGACAGCCACTAATCTGCTTTCTGTCTCTATTAATGAGTTTGGATTCTCTAGAATTTTATACAAATGACATCAAACAGTATATATTTTTCTTTTATTCATGTGATAAAATTCATATGACATAAAATAAACTATTTCAAAGCGGACAGTTCAGTGGCATTAAATATATTTACAATGTTGTGTAACTCTCACCTCTATCTAGACCCAAAACATTTTGATCGCCCCAAAAGGAAACCCTGTACTCATAAAGCAGTCCTTTCCCTTCCCTCCTTCTAGCCCACAACAACCACTAAACTGCTTGCTGTGAATTTACCTCTTCTAGACATTTTACATAAATGGAATCATAAAATGTGTGACCTTTTGTGTCTGGCTTCTTTCACCTGGCATCATGTTTTTCCAGGTTCATCCATGTTGAAGCATGTAGCAGTACTATATTCCTTTTTATGTCCAAATAATATCACACTGTATGGATACACCACGTTTTGTTTTGAATTCATCTGTTGATGTTCATTAAGGTTTTTTTTTCTCATTTTAGCTCTTGTGAATAATTCAACTATGAACATTTATAGACAAGTTTATGTCTGAATACTTGTTTTCAATTATTTTGTGTATATACTTGGAAGTGAAATTGTTGGTTGTATAGTAAATAAATCTAGGCTTAATTGTTTTCTGTAATGTCTGTACCATTTTACATTCCAACCAGCCATTTATGAGGGTTCAAATTTCTCCACATCCTTGCCCACACTTGTTATATTCTGTTTTTTTCTTTTTAATTATAGCCATCCTAGTGGATGTGAATTGGTGTTTCATTGCAATTTTGATTCGCATTTCCCTAGTGAGTCAGAATGACGTGTATCTTTTCATGTGTTACTGAGCATTTGTATGCCTTTAAAGAAATGTCTTTTCAAGTCCCTTGTCCATTTTCTAATTGGATTGTCTTTTTTGTTGCTGAATTTTAAGAGTTCCAATATAGTATGTAGACTAGGACTGTATCAGATACATGGCTTGCAAATATTTTCCTCCACTTGCAGATTCGTTTTTCACTTTCTTGATAATTTCTTCTGATTAAATACAAAAATGTTAAATTTGCATCAAGTGCAATTTACCTATTTTGGCTTTTGTTGCTTTGTAGTAAAATTTGAGGTCAGGTATGGTAAATACCTTTTGACTTCAAAGTTTGTCTCAGTTGCTTTATATCCTTGAAGACACTCTGTATGTTCAGTAATTTTAACTAGAGATGATCAAAATAGTATCATGTTGTGGTCTTAATTTGCCATCCTGAATGATTAATAATGTTAAGCACCTTTTCATGTGCTGATCTGTTACCTGTACATCTTCTTTGGGGAAAGAGCCTGCTCAAGTCTTTTGCACATTTTTTCCTTGTAGTTACATTTTGAGAGTTCTTTATATATGCTGGACACATCTTTCATGAGCTCTGTGATATGCAAATAGTTTGTCCCACATTGTAGCTTGTCTTTTGATTTTCTTAACACTGTCTTTCAACAAATAGAAGTTCTGAATTTTGAATAGGACCCACTTTTTCAAGTTTTTCTTTCATCAGTGATGCTGTTGGTGAGGTATCTTTGCGTAGCCCAAGGTTACAAAGGCTTTTTCCTATCTTCTAGAATTTTTATAGTTTTTAGGTTTTACATTGAAGTCTGTGATCCATTTTAAGTTGATTTTAGTTTAGGGAGTAAAGTGTAGGTTGAAGTTGTTTTATTATTTAAAAAAATACATATAGTATCCAATTGCTTCACCTTTATTTGTTCAAGAGACTCTTCTTTCTTCATTGAGTTCCCTTTGTCCCTTTGCTGAAAGCCAGTTAACACTATAGGTGTGAATTCAGCCCTGCACTCTGTTATATTCCACAGATCTCTTTTTCTATCTTTATGCCAATATCACACTGTCTTAATTACTGCCCTTTTCTATTGAATTTGAAGATCAGTTTGTGATATTCCTTTAAATACGTTCCTCTTTTTCAAAGTTGTTTTGGTTGTTCTAGATTCTTTGTGTTATAAATGTCCTACAAATTGGTCCTACACCATATAAATTTTATAGTCAGTCTATCATTTTCTCATAAAAAACATGCTCCTGATATATCTCTTCATTTATTTACATCTTTTCTAATTTATCTCAGTGGTATTTTGAGGTTTTCAATATGGAAGTCTTTTTTATGTCTTTAAAATATATCGCTATTTGCTGGTATCAAAAATGGAAACTTAAAAGAATTAGTTGTGATTTCTGATTATTTGTCGCCAGTATGCAGAAATGCAACTGATTTTCAAACGTTGACCTTGTATTCTGAAAACGTAACTACTCTTACTTGTTAGCTATGTAAGCATTTTTGTAGATACTATAGCATTTTATTCAGAGAATTATGTAATCTATGAATGAAGACAGTTTTATTTTTTCATTTCCAGTCTTGATATCACTTATATAGTTAAGTTTGTATGAATTGTGTATTTATGTAACCTTATTAAATAAGAGACTGGACATGCTTGCCTTATTCTTGATGTTAGGGTAAATGAAGCATTCAGTCTTTCGGCATTACGTAAGATGTTAGCGGTGACTTCTTTGCAGATACCCTTTATCAGGTTGATCAAATTCCATCCTATAATTAATTAAGTGAGAGTTTTGTTGTATGTGTCAGGCATGGATGTTGGATTTTGCCAGATGCTTAAAAAGATCTATTGAGATTATCATAAGGTTTTTAAAAATGTCTTTTAATGTTGTGAATTACCATTGATGAATTTTGGAATATTAAAGAAATCTTACATTTCTGGTTTAAGTACCACTTGTCCATGGTGTATTATGATTTTTATACGTTGTTAGATTTAGTTTGCTGAAATTTAAAATTTTTAGCATCAATGTTTGTGGAGGATGTTGGTCTGTGATTTTTAAATGTCTTTGTTGGGTTTTGGTATTAGGTTAATGCTGGCCTCAGAGAATATATTGGGAAGTGTTTCTTACTCTTTAATTTTCTGGACTAGTTTGTATAGAATTGGTATTTTTTTTTCTTTCTTTCTTTTTTTTTTTTTTTGAGACAGAGTCTCGCTCTGTCGCCCAGGCTAGAGTGCTGTGGCCGGATCTCAGCTCACTGCAAGCTCCGCCGCCCGGGTTTACGCTATTCTCCTGCCTCAGCCTCCCGAGTAGCTGGGACTACAGGCGCCCGCCACCTCGCCTGGCTAGTTTTTTGTATTTTTTAGTAGAGACGGGGTTTCACCGTGTTAGCCAGGATGGTCTCGATCTCCTGACCTCTTGATCCGCCCGTCTTGGCCTCCCAAAGTGCTGGGATTACAGGTTTGAGCCACTGCGCCTGGCCGGTATTTTTTTTTTCTTAAATGTTTGCTTTAATTCACTAGTAAATTCGGAAATGGCCTAAGGTTTTTTTCTTTTTTTTTTTTTTGGTCAAAAATGTTAAATTACAAATTCAATTTCTTTAGTGGAAATACTGCAGGGTTTTGCAACCTTGGCACTATTGACAATTTAGGTCAAATAATTCTGTGTAGTGACTCTCCTATGCATCATAGTATGGCCAGCTGCATTTCTAGCCTCTAGCTACTAAATGCCCATAGTCCCCACCCCAGTTGTGACAATGAAAAATGTCTCCAGAAGTGATCAAATGTCCCTGGGTAGGCAAAATTACCCCTATTAAGAATCACGGATATAAGGCTATTCAAGTTTTGTATTTCTTTAAAAGAGAGTGTATGTGTTACCAAAACACCAGGGGTTCAGGCTAGGTCCTGCTGCTCACCATGCAGAAAGGCAATCACTGAGATGACAGGTATTGCCAAGAAAAAGGCTTTATTCAGGTGCTGCAGCTGAGAAGACAGGAGCTCAATTTCAAATCTATCTCCCTGACTGATTAAAACTAGCGGTTTATATAGCAGGGAAGAGATGTAAAATGTGTAAGAAAACACGAACTAGGGAGGGCCAAGGAAGCAATCATGATGAAGGAGGGGTCCAAAGTCTTATTGTCTGGATGTGGTGATCTGGTGAGTTTCAGTTATTTAATACTTTTTTTTGAGAGGCCTGAAGGTCCTTTCCTGAGGAAGGAACTCAGATAAAACAAACACAAGTTTCAAGCCTTAAGACCAGAAAGGCCAATTTCTATGTTTATCCAAAAGAACTGTCTACAGGTGAGACTACTGGGTTGGTTTCATATGTAGTTTGTGTCTTTCAAGGATTTTTTTTCATTTTCACGTAAGTTGTTGAATTGATTGGCATACAGTCATTCATATTTTCATAATATTTTCTTATAATGATTTTAATATCTCTGCAATCTGTAGTTATACCAGCCCTCTCAGTGATGAGACTGATAGCTTGAGTCTTCCTTTTTATATCACTGATCACACGCTAAAGCACTTTCTCTCAAACTGGTGATAATTTTGCCACAGATACCACAATCTGGATATGAAAGTGCTCATTGATACTGAGTTGGTTATTTCTCAGCTAGAGCTAGGAAATATATTTTTAAAGATAAGATAAATGATACATTTATTCTAAAATTTCAGTGCAAGTTTAGAAGTAGTTTTTTGTTTGTTTGTTTGTTTTTGAGACGGCATCTTGCTTTGTTGCCCAGGCTGAAGTGCAGTGGCGCGATCTCGGCTTACTGCAAGCTCTGCCTCCCAGATTCATGCCATTCTCCTGCCTCAGCCTCTCCAGTAACTGGGACTACAGGCGCCCACCCCAACGCCCGGCTAATTTTTTGTATTTTTAGTACAGACAAGGTTTCACCATGTTAGCTAGAATGGTCTTCATCTCCTGACCTCATGATCCGCCTGCCTTGGCCTCCCAAAATGCTGAGATTACAGATGTGAGCCACCGTGCCCAGTCAGAAATAGAAGTTTGAAACCCATTTTATCAGTCTAACATCTGAATCTCTTTTCTGCTATGTCAAAAATTCTGATTCTCACCACCAAAATTGTTACTCCTGTAATAGTCCACAATATTTATGGAAGAATCTCCAAAGGCCAACACCATTACTACCAACAGCAAAATGGTTGCAGAAAACAGTTTGGGATATTTTTTTTTAAAAAGAATTCTTTTTCTCCTGAGAGTATCAGAGCAGGCTTGACCACTTAAATAGCTGTGTTTTGATGTCAATTTGAATAGTTCTTTTCTGCATGGTTATATCTTCAACATATTTATTTATTAGCTACATCTATTTAATTTTGCTTTTAATTTCCAGGAATTTTTTAAAATGTAATCTGATTTTATAATTATAGTAAATGTTATCATGGGCTCAAAATCAAATCAATCAATATTCCAAGTAGTATAGTTTTTATCCTTAGCTGTTACATCTTCCTTCTCTAATAGTACGTTGCATGATCTTTCCACCTGTGAATGAAGATATACAGTCTTAGATACATGGTAGCACATACTTTTTTCTACTTTTTAAATATTCTACTATATTTACTATCCGTGGTAATATATATATACTTCAATCTCTTGGACAACTTTGTACTCTTTCATTGTTCAGATTCAGTATAATTTTTCAACCAATTCCCTACTGATGCACACTTGGGTTATTGAGTCTTCTGTTACTAAATTCTGTGCCTAAATGAATAGGCTTGTGCATACATCATTTTATATTTTTGCCAGCGTATCTTTAGAATAAATTCTGAAATATAGTGCCCGAGGAGCTGAGAGTGAACTACATATAATTTCATTAGGTGGTATTGTGTCTGACATTCGTGGGTTCTTGGTCGCACTGACTTCAAAAATTAAGCCATGAACTCTCGTGGTGAGTGTTACCGTTCTTAAAGATGGTGTGTCCAGAGTTTGTTCCATCAGATGTTCAGATGTGTCCGCAGTTTCTTCCTTCTGGTGGGTTCGTGGTCTCTGTGACTTCAAGAGTGAAGCTGCAGACCTTCAGGGTGAGTATTATAGCTCTTAAAAGTGGCATGTTTGGAGTTGTTCATTCTTCCTGGTGGGTTTGTGGCCTTGCTGGCTTCAGGAGTGCAGCTGTAGACCTTCGTGGTGAGTGTTACCGCTCATAAAGGCAGCACGGACCCAAAGAAGCGGCCGCAGCAAAATTTATTATAAAGAGCAAAAAAACCACAAAGCTTCCTCAGGGTGCAAACAAACCCAAGAACATTACCAGTGTTGACTTGGGCAGCCTGCTTTTATTCCCTTATCTGACCCCACCCACATCCTGCTGATTGGTCCATTTTACAGAGAGCTGATTGGTCTATTTTACAGAGCGCTGATTGGTCCATTTTACGGAGAGCTGATTGGTCTGTTTTACAGAGAGCTGATTGGTCCATTTTGACAGAGTGCTGACTGGTGCCTTTACAATCCTTTAACTAGACACAGAGTACTAGACAGAAAAGTTCTCCAGGTCACCACTAGGTTAGCTAGATAGGGAGTACTGATTGGTGTATTTACAAACCTTGAGCTAGACACAGGGTGCTGATTGGTGTATTTACAATCCCTTAGCTAGACATAAAGGTTCTCCAAGTCCTTACTAGACTTAGGAGACCAGCTGGCTTCACCTAGTGGATCCTGCACTTGGGCTGCAGGCAGAACTGCCCGCCAGTTCTGTGCCATGTGCCTGCACTTCTCAGCCCTTGGGCGGTCTATGGGACCGGCTACTACAGCACAGGGGGCGGTGCTCCTTGGGGAGGTTCAGGCATGGCGAACTGCAGGTCCTGAGCCCTGCCCTAAAGGGGAGGCAGCTGAGGCCCCCTGAGAATTTGAGTGCAGTGACCTTGCACACCCTCTGCAGCTGCTGGCTGGCGTGCTAAGGCCCTCACTGCCTGGGACCGGGTGGCACTGGCTGGCTGCTCCTAGTGCGGGGCTTGCCAAGCAAGCCCACACCCATCCGGAACTTGTGCTGGCTGGTGAGCACTGTGTGCAGCCCCACTTCCCGCCTGCTCCTCTCCCTCCACACCTCCCTGCAAGCAGAGGGAGCCGGCTCTGGCCTTGGACAGCGCAGAGAGGGGTTCCCATAGTGCCGTGGCAGGCTGAAGGGCTCCTCAAGTGCTGCCAGAGTGGACGCCAAGGGCTGCTAGCATGTTGTCACCTCTCTCACTATCAAATTCTTCTCCATAGGTATTATAGTGTTTTATCATTTCTTTAGCAATTTATGACTACCTGTTTTGGCATAGCTTTCATCCAAAATAAAAATATATGATCAAACTTTTGGATATTTACCAATTTTATCTCAGTGAAATTTTAATTTGCCTTCTCTTATTTTGAGTAAGACATCAATCAGAGTTTGTTCAAAAAGGCAGAACCACTGAGAAATACATATAATAAACCATTGCTGAGTCTGTCCTGCACACTCTGGCCAAGCCAGTGGATGAAAGAAGTAGGCAGACACAGGTGTTTTACCTCATAGCACAGCTTGGGGACTGCATCCTTTAGCACTGCCAGCGAAAGTGCAGCAGCCAAGAGTGCAGCCCCACTAAGCCGGCAACACTCGCATTTATTTAGTTAAGATTTAATGACAAAGGCTTGGAGCAAACGCAATTTGTCAGTTATTAACATTGTCAACCCCCCGAGTAGAGAGCAGTCCTGTGCATGAATGATCAAAGGTTGGTTTCTGGAGATAGGAGTAAACAAATATATCTAAATAAGTTCCTTTACATTCCCTTGTTATCTGCCCTTTGCTCTCAGCCTTCAGATAAGAGAATTTGGCTGAAGGTTTTGCAAAACTTCCTGGCCTTCCAAGAAGGTTCTGTGTCTTTATAACTTTTCCTTACAACATTTCCCACCACCCTGACCAAACTCCTACAAACCATGATATTTTACATTTGACCATATGTAGTTGTGAGAGCTGGTTAAACAATTTATGTGTGGTTATTTCTTCTGTGTGTGGTGCTGGAGCCTAAAGTCGGCAAGGCAGGCAGTTTAGGAGAATAAACAACATGGAATGTGGGAAGACAAGACAAACAGGAACCTGTGAGAATTAGCCAGAACCCATGACATTGTACTGGAACCTGCTTTAGTCTCTTAACTCTTCTAAGCCTCTGATGGTTGTGGTAGGGGAAGGTGGTAGTAGGTGACAGGTTAGCTGCAGGAAAATTGTTTCTCTTTGACACAAAGGTAAAATTCCCCTTGCCCAGGAGAGTGAGAAGTCAAAGGTGAGGAACCAGAAAGAAAGGGAGTTGCTGGAGCCTGGCTGCAGACCCACCACCAGGTAAACCAACAGGTAAGAGACAATGTGTGTTAGTGGCAGCAGTGTCTTTGCCTGCACTGACCTTCTGAGTATAAAAAGAACATGACCCAAGTTATTTTTGTTTTTGCTCTTGAGGTGTATGAGTTTTTAGATACATTTTGGGTATTCATCTCTTATAGTATACATAGTTTGCAAGTATTTTCTCCCATTCTGTGGGTTATCTTTTCATTGTGTTGATTGTATCCTTCGCTGTGTAGAAATGTTTTAGTTTTATGTAGTCCAACTTATTGTTGCTTTTGTTGTCTGTTCGTTTGGTGTCATATCCAAAAAATCACTGCCATAACTAATGTCATGGAGCTTTCGCTATATGTTTTCTTCTACAGGTTTTATGATTTTAGGTCTTATGTTTAAATCTTTAACCCATTCTAAGTTGATTTTTTGTGTATGGTATAATAAAAGGAATCAATTTTATTTATTTATTTATTTATTGCATGTGGATATTCAGTTTTCTCAACATCATTTATTGAAGAGAGAGACTGTCCTTTTCTTATTGTGATTATTGGCATCTTTTTTGAAGATGAGTTGACTGTAAAAAATGAGCAAAGTACCTGAATAGATATTTTTTTAAAGAAGACATACAATGGCTAACAGATACATGAAAAGGTGCTCTATATAACAAATGCAAATCAAACACATAATGCAATATCACCTCACACCTCTTAGGCTAGTCATTATCAAAACGTCAAAACATAACAATTGTTGGCAAGGATGTGAAGAAAAAAGGAACCCTTATACATTGTTGGTGTCAATGTAAATTGGTATAGCTATTATGGAAAACATTATGAAGGTTCCTCAAACTATTAAAATAGAACTACCTTATGATCCAGCAGTTCCTCTTCAGAGTATGTATCGAAAGGAAATAAAATCACCATGTTGAAGCAATATCTGCAGTCCTGAGTTCAATGCAGCACTATTCACAATAGCCAAAATATGAACACAATCTAAATGTCCATCAACAGGTGAATGGATAAAGATGTTACACGCACACATACACACACACACACACACACACACTCAAATATTATTCGGCCTTTAAAAGAAGAAAATTCTGCCATATTTGACAACATGGATGAACCTAGAGAACATTAAGCTAAGTGAAATAAGCCAGATGCAGAAACACAAATACTGCATAATCTCACTTATATGTGGATTCTAAAAAAGTCAAACTCAAAAACAGAGTAGAAGGAAGTGAGGGAAATGGGAAGATGTTGACTGAAGAGTACAAACTCTTAATAAGGTTAATACGACCCAGTGTGCAACATGTTGATTACAGTTAATAATTATGTATTATGTACTTGAAATTTACTAAAAATGTAGATCTTAAGTATTCTCACCACAAAAAGAAAACAAGATATCTATATGAAGTGATGGATATGTTAATGAGCTTGATTATTGTAATTATTTCACAGTGTACGCATATATCAAAACATCATATTGAGCACCTTGAATATATACAATTTTTGTCAAATATGCTTTAATAAAGCTTAAAAAAGGGAAATATATTTTGTGCTGACCTTCTGCCCTCTAAATCCCATATGCCATGTCTCTTATGGTGCATGTTAATCTATAGCTACTTAGTGTGTGGAATTCTGAGAAATATATTTCTACTCTATCTATGTTGGCACAAGAAAAATCTCCTGCCAGCAATGCTGAGCATTGGTGTCTGTTTTGTGCTGCTAGAAAAGAATACCACAAACTGGGTAATTTATAGAGAACAGAAATTTATTTTTCACAGTTGTGGAGGCTGGGAAGTCCAAGATCACAGTACCATCATTTTCTCAGGACTTTCTTGCTGCATCGTCACACAGTGGAAGGGCAAGAGAGAAAGAAGCTACTCCCACAAGCCCTTTCTATAGCAGCATTAATTCATTCATGAAGGTGGAGCCCTCATCGCCTAAGCACTTCACATTAGGCCCCACTTCCCAATACTGTTGCCTTGGGGATTAAGATTTTAGCACATGAATTTTGGGTGACACATTCAGATCACAGCAAATATCCTTCTCTACAGTTCAAGACCTCTTGCATTTTTTACCCATAGACTGTCCTATCTCTAAACCATTTTTTTCTTTTTTGAGACAGAGTTTCACTCTGTAGCCCAGGCTGGAGTGCAGTGGTGCGATCTCAGCTCACTGCAACCTTCACCTCCTGGGTTCAAGTAATCCTTCTGCCTCAGTGTCCTGAGTAGCTGCAACTACAGGCACATGCCACCACACCTACCTAATTTTTGTATTTTTAGTAGAGACTGAGCCAGGCCACCATGTTGGTCAGGCTGGACTCAAACTCACTGGTCTTGAACTCCTGACCTCAAGTGATCCTGGGTTCAAGCAATCCTCCTACCTCAGCTTCCTAAATAGCTGTGACTACAGGCACATGCCACCACACCCAGCTAATTTTTGTTTTTTTAGTAGAGACTGGGCCAGGCCACCATGTTGGTCAGGCTGGTCTCAAACTCGCTGGTCTCGAACTCCTGACCTCAAGTGATCCACTTACTTTGGCCTCCCAAAGTGCTGGGATTACAGATGTGAGCCACCGTGCCTGACCTCTAAACTGTTTTTAAAATAAGATGTTAACTTTTTCTTTTCCATTTTAGAAACTCTTAACATACTAGGAATAACAATGCTTTATTTGTTTGTATTATAAACAGCAGTATCTACTTTTTCAAATTCCTCTGCCAAAGGTAACAAAGAAGCCACCTTTTTAGTGTCCCAAATAAAAAGAATAGTGAAACTGAATTGATCACTATTCATGATCTTGATTATTTATTAGTGAAGCACCCAGACCTCCTCAGTGGACAGGAATGATGACCAACTTGTATCTAAAGAGTTGATCGTGAATGAACAGCTTTCTGTTTACTCCTCCTAAGATACTAAGATACAGCTTTCTGTTTACTCCTCCTAAGATACTCCTCCTAAGATTGAGTTGAGATGGGGATAGATTGTGAATGTTGATTGCTCTTTTAAAATAGTTCAAGAATGAAGGCTACACTCCAAAAGAACGCCAAGAAGTTAGTGCGGGCAATGTATGAGTGTCACTGTTATCTTAACTACAAAAATAGTAATTTGCTAAAAAATCTTTCTCACTATGCCTATCTCATTCAGCAATATCTTGGAGACATCATTCTGAGTGAATTGTCTTAGGTCTAATTCATTTTTCTTTTTTTTTATTATTATACTTTAAGTTCTAGGATACATGTGCAGAACGTGCAGGTTTGTTACATAGGTATACACGTGCCATGGTGGTTTGCTGCACCCATCAACCCGTCATCTACATTAGGTATTTCTCCTAATGTTATCCCTCCCTTAGCCCCCCACGCCTGACAGGCCTTGGTGTGTGATGTTCCCCTCCCTGTGTCCATGTGTTCTCATTGTTCAGCTCCCACTTATGAGTGATAACATGTAGTGTTTGGTTTTTCTGTTCCTGTGTTAGTTTGCTGAGAATGATGGTTTCCAGCTTCATCCATGTCCTTGCAAAGGACATGAACTTATCCTTTTTTATGGCTGTGTAGTATTTCATGGTATATATATGCCACATTTTCTTTATCCAGTCTATCATTGATGGGCATTTGGGTTGGTTCCAAGTCTTTGCTATTGTGAACAGTGCTGCAATAAACATACATGTGCATGTGTCTTTATAGTAGAATGATTTATAATCCTTTGGGTATATATACTCAGTAATGAGATTGCTGGGTCAAATGGTATTTCTGGTTCTAGATCCTCGAGGATTCGCCACACTGTCTTACACAATGGTTGAACTAATTTACACTCCCACCAACGGTGTAAAAGCATTCTTATTTCTCCACATTCTCTGTAGCATCTGTTATTTCCTGACTTTTTGATGAGCGCCATTCTAACTGGTGTGAGATGGTATCTCATTGTGGTTTTGATTTGCATTTCTCTGATGACCAGTGATGATGAGTTTTTTTTCATGTTTGTTGGCCACATAAATGTCTTATTTTGAGAAGTATCTGTTCATATCCTTCACCCACTTTTTGATGGAGTTGTTTGTTTTTTTTCTTGTAAATTTGTTTAAGTTCCTTTAGAGTCTGGGTATTAGCCCTTTGTCAGATGGACAGATTGCAAAATTTTTCTCCCATTCTGTAGGTTGCCTGCTCACTCTGATGATAGTTTCTTTTGCTTGTGCAGAAGCTCTTTATTTTAATTAGATCCCATTTGTCAATTTTGTGTTTTGTTGCCATCGCTTTTGGGGTCATGAAGTCTTTGCCCATGCCTATGTCCTGAATGGTATTGCCTAGGTTTTCTTCTACGGTTTTTATGGTTTTTGATCTACATTTAAGTCTTTAATCCATCTCGAGTTAATTTTTTATAAGGTGTAAGGAAGGGGTCCAGTTTCAGTTTTCTGCATATGGCTAGCCAGTTTTCCCAACACTGTTTATTTAATAGGGAATCCTTTCTCCGTTGCTTGTTTTTGTCAGGTTTATCAAAAATTGTATGGTTGTAGATGTGTGGTGTTATTTCTGAGGCCTCTGTTCTGTTCCACTAGTCTATATATCTGCTTTGGTACCAACACCTTGCTGTTTCAGTTACTGTAGCCTTGTAATGTAGTTTGAAGTCAGGTAGCATGATGCTTCCAGCTTTGTTCTTTTTGCTTAGTATTGTCTTGTCTATATGGCCTTTTTTTGGGTTCCATATGAAATTTAAAGTAGTTTTTTCTAATTCTGTGAAGAAAGTCAATGGTAGCTTGATGAGGATAGCATTGAATCTGTAAGTTTCTTTGGGCAGTGTGGCCATTTTCATGATATTGATTCTTCCTATCCATGAGCATGGAATGTTTTTCCATTTGTTTGTGTCCTCTCTTATTTCCTTGAGCAGTGGTTTGTAATAAGTATGTGATACTCTATGATATGGAAGTACCATAATTAATTTAACTTTTTTGTTTGTTTGTTTTCTTTTTGAGACAGAGTCTCACTCCATTACCTGGGTTGGAGTGCAGTGGTGTGATCTTGGGTCACCGTAGCCTCCACCTCCTGGTTTCAAGTGATTCTCATGCCTCAAAGTCCCGAATAGCTGGACTACAGGCCTGTGCCACCATTCCTGGCTAATTTTTATAGTTTTAGTAGAGATGGGGTTTTGCCATATTTGCCAGGCTGGTCTCAAACTCCTGGCCTCAAGTGATCACCCACTTTGGCCTCCCAATGTGCTGGGATTACAAGCGTGAGCCACTGTGCCTGACTAATTTAACTGTTTTCTTATTCATGGACCTTCACTTCATTTCCATTCCTTTGACATTATGTGCTTGTGTGTTGAATATATATATACATATTGGTGTTTTTATTTCTCTAGAATAGACAACCAGGAGTGAGATTTCTAGGCCAAAAGATATGTGTATTTTTAGTTTTAGTAGATATTTTCTGTTTGCTTTTCCAAAAAGTCTACATACAGTAATTTACATTTCAACTGGCAAAATATGCAAGCATGATTCCTTTCACATATTCACCAGCAATAAATGTTAACTTTTAAAAAATAAATGTTGCCAATCTGATGATTATAACTGTTATCTCACTGTTACTTTAATTATAATTTTCTCAATATTTAATGAATTTTAGTTTTTTATAATCATTTGGATTCAGCTTCTTGTGACTTGCTATTTATATTCTTTTCTTATTTTTCTATTCAGTTGATTTTTTTGCTTGTCAGTTTGTAAAATCTTTTTGCATTGTATAGATATTACCTCTTTGACATTTACATGGAAAATATTTTTCCCAGCTCTATCATTTATATATTGAAGTGTATTTATGATAAACAAAAATTTGGAAGTTTTGACATAGTTTAAAAAGTCTTTTATTTCTTTTATAGTTTCTGAGTTTCTGGCCTCAGTTAACATGTTATACCCATTTCTAAGTTGTATGGGCAGTCCCCTGGATTTTCTTCTAGGGTTTTTGTTATTGTAGTAGTAGGGAGAATGGGGTAGAGAAGGACTATAGTGAGTGCAAAGGAATCTAAAGGACTCCAGGACAGGAGCTAACAAAGAATGAAGTGCAGTCTCTCCCAAAGTCAGCTTGGTTTTGCTCTTTCTCCTTCAGGGCAAAATCAAACAATAACTCATTACCTCACCAATGGTTCTAAACATGATTTGCCAATTAAAAGTCCCAAGGACAGTCCAAACAGTAGTCATGATTTGCAGTTGAGCCTATTCGTTAGATTCTTCTAATCCTCTACATGTAGTTTCTCATTTCTCTTCAGAGCACACTTGCCTTATCACGGTTTATTTTGTTCCGTATAACCGAAGCCTGTTGTGCCTTCTCAGACCTTGTCTATATCTGGAAACTTTCAAAACTTTTTTAGCTTTTGCTCCTAAAACTGTTCTGTCCCTCAATTTACTGCTTCACTAATCCTAACTAAACACTCATAGACCTGACCAATCTTTGCACCCCAGGCATCTTCATTCAGTTCAGCCAATACTCAGGAGGTACTAGCCCTTGGTCCAAGGGTCATATGGTAGAACCCAAGCTTTTGATCAGTTTTTGGGAAGAAAGTGTGGGTTCTCAGGCATCATAAAACTTCATCTACTTTGAAAAATGCTTCCATAAGTAACAAGGGACATTAGCACTGGGAATGTTAATGGTGGGGTGGAACCAAGGCAATCATTTATCCATAGGAGAACTTTAAAAATTGAGTCTTTCAGAGCGTCCTTTTCTCCTATGGGTTTTTTCCTGATTATTATGAATGTGATTTCTTAAAAGACTATTTCCACTTCTCTCTTGGTACTATGTAAAGTATTAATGTCCTTAAAGTGACTCTAAATTCTTACCTTAATATTAAAAAATAATTCACTTATCAAAGATGACTTTGAAAATCTCCAGACCAAATTTTGTTTATATGTATTTATAAAGCTTTCCATTCAGGGTTTTTCAAAAAGGTCGTCTTAAGCTTTATTTTGAGGAGCCAGGTCAAATACACACTGATTTCATATATAGCACATTTGTTTGCTTACTAATTAATTTACCTATCCTATGGCATTTTAAACTTTGCCCCGGAGAAATGTTAGCTTTTGTTTGATACATGAATCGTAACTCATCCTGCAGCCTACTTCTTAAAAGTTGCCCATCTGACAAATAAGCACCATCACACGTCACGCCTGCAATTTTGTATGTTCTTGTAACTGTTGTTTGTAAGCTCATGTTTTAACTGTTGGGTTTTTTGGTTTGATTTTTGCTTTGTTTTATTTTTGTTGTGCCCATAGTTGTTTAGTACACATGGCGAGTATCTACAAATGTGAAATCTGTCATTGCAACTGCGTTTCAGCTGGCCTGGGCTGTGTCTTAGAACCGCATCCCCTCTCAAGATCCTTTAATGCAAATTTTAATGTATATACTAGAATCTTAATTTGAATACATTGAATCTCAAACTCATCCTTTGCATATTTTAAGAATATGTACAGCAGCTTTCATCTGACATGATAATTAGAAAAGTGACAAAAATTTAATTTTGTTTTGATATAAATTTTTTATTTATTCATTTATGGATTATATCCTTTTGCCACAATTACAAATAAAAATTAAGGTAGAATCCAATATTAGAACACATAAAGCAAGGCAAAAAGACACCTACAAATACAACTTTAAAAAGCAGATTACTGTAAGTGCTTTAGGGATCGGTATATATGGTGAGTAGACACTTAGATTAGATAAATTCCTAGAAACCAAGGCAAAAATTAAAAAAATGTTGTATTATGTAACTTTCAGTATGAAAGAATGTATATGTATTTGTGTAAAGGGGTGAACCTTCTCTTGGCATTGGTTTTCAGGTAGAATTTATTATGTGGTTTCTTATATGCAGGACATTTGATAATTTAACAGATGGAGACATTTTAAAATATAATTATGTAAATATTTAGAAACTTTTTCAAATTTCTTAAATGCTTCTATTTAAAAATATAAGTGGTGATGGTGGTAGTAGGGACTGGGGGAAGGGGAGTGGTGAACAATAACTTTATTCAAAGAAAACATTGCTGTGGAAATCTAAGAAAATATAGGACATTCATGGCATTTCCTGAAGATAATTTTTGTTCTATGAGATGCTAGGTCCATGAGAAGCCCTATTAACAAGCATCTGACATGTTTGAGAAACTTTGCAGATTCTAGAATACACAGGAGGCTTATGTTAAATGAGAAGCTCTGAAAACAAAGAAACTTAATTCATTTTGTTCAATTTACTGTTTTCCAAAATCGTGGATAAAATATTTTCAAAGAATATTATTTATTTCTGTTAAGATCCTGTGGTGATAGATTTCTCTTTAAGAACCTTTCCAGCTTCAAGAGTGCCTAAATATTTCTGAGAAACAATCACTGATTGGTGCAAATATAGGATGTGAATCCAAAATACAAACACTCCTGGCTGACTTTTCTGAAGAGTTCCTGAATGTCATAGCATTGACTAAAATATAAAACATATGCTTTAGTAACTGGACCCATCAGCTATTTAACTGATAATCTCTTGAGAAAATTCAAGTTTCATTTGTATTCTTTTCCAGAAAGAAGGACATTCTGCAGCTCAACAATGGAGAGTCACAGGGGTACCTTTAAGAAAGATGCTTAAGTAATAATAATAATAAGTAATAGCAGGCTCTTCAAGCACTTGGGCATGACAATACAACACTGGTCTAGGCTGGAAATACAGCTTTCCTTTTTGCTGGTTGTGGAAATTTGAGCATATTACTTAACTTGTCTGAATCTTTTTGCCCTGTAGTTAAAATGGAGATAATACCACCTGTCTCTGATGGGATTATCATGATAATTCAGTGTGGCAAGACTGATCTAAAAGTGTTTACCCTGGGGATGAAAAGATAGTGGGAGTTACAGACTGTTAGGTCCATTTCATTTTTTATTAGGTTAAAAATCCTGAGAGTCTCACAATAAGATATGAATAAAATGATTATAGTGTGAAAAAATATAGGGATACTTACGGATTATTGGTTCTTTTGTTGCATTTTAATAGTAGTTTATCAAAAATTCATACTCTATGGATTTAAAGAAATCCCTAGTAGAATCCAAGCTGGCTTCTTTGCAGAAATTGACAAGCAGATCCTGAAATCCATATGGCAATTCAAGGGACCCAGAATAACCAAAACAGTCTTGAGAAAGAATGACAAAGTTGGATGATTCACACTTCCCAACTTCAAAATTTACTACAAAGCTATAATAATTAAGGCTGTTTGATTCTAGCATAAAGATAGACATACAGTTCAATGAAATAGAATTGTGAGTCTAGAAATAAGCCCATACACCTATGACCAGCTGACTTTCAACTAGAGTGTCAAGGTCAATGGGAAAGAATTAACAGTCTTTTCAACAAATGGTGTTTGGTGTCTGGACAACTGGGCGTATCCACGTAAAAGAATAAATATGTACTCACTACTTCACATCATATAAAGAAATTAACTCAAAAGGAATCAAATACCTAAACGTAAGAGCTAATATTATCACACTCTTAGAAAAAATATGAGGCAAAATTTTTATGACCTTAGCTTAGGCAATGGTTTCTTGTAAGATCCCCAAAACACAAGCAACAACAACAAAAACATAAATTGTACTTGATCAAAATTTAAAACTTTAATGCATTCAAGGACACTATTAAAAAGTGAAAAGACATCTCACAGATTGGGAAGAAATATTAGCAAATCATATATCTGATAGGATCTAATATCCAGAATATATGAAGAACTCTTATGACTAAAAAATAAGAAGACAACCCAGTTAAAAATGGGCAAAGGATCCGAATAGATATTTCTCCAAAGAAGATATAAAAGCTGCCAATAAGCACATGAAAAAATACGTGGCATCATTAGCCATCAGGGAAATAAATCAAAACCGCATTGAAATACAACTTCACAACCACTAAAATGGTTGTAATAAAAAATACAGACAAAAACAAGGATGTGGAGAATCATTTTACATTCCTGGTGGAGAGTAAAGTGATGCAAAACAGTTTGATATCTCAAAAGTTTAAACATTGAGTTACCATTTTAGCTAGCAATTATACTCTGAGATATATACCAAAGAGAAATGGAAATATATCTCTACACAAAAACTTGTATACAGTGTTCATTGCAGTATTAACCATAATGGCCCCAAAGGGGAAACAACCTAATTGTTCATCAATGGATGCATGGAAAAACAAAATATAGCATATCCATACAATGGAGTATTATTCAGCTGTATGAAGAAATGAAGTACTGATACATGCTACAACGTGGATGAACCCTGAAAATATGTTAAGTGAAAGAAGCCGGTCAAAATCACATAGCATATGATTCAGTCAATAAGAAATGTCCAGAGTATGCAAATCTATAGAGACAGAAAATAGACGAGTGGATGCCTAGCACCAGGTGTTTGGGAGAGGGTGGTTTGGAGTGACTGCTAATGGATATGGGATTTCCTTCTGGGGTATCGAGAATATTCTAAAATTGATTGTGGTGGTGGTTGCATAACTCTGAATATACTATAACCTATTGAATTGTACACTTTCAATAGGTGAAATTTATGATATGTGAGTTTTATCTCAAGGTTTTTTTAAAAAACTTAGGCTTATCTTTGATACAGTTGGCTACATAGTATCGAAAGGGACATGAGGAACAGCATCTCATAACATCACAGGTAGTCCAGAGACCAGTGTTTTTTCTAGACATAGTTTTGCCAAAGACTTAGTTTGAGACTGAGCAAGTCACTTCCCTTTTCTTCAACAGATACGTTGAACCAAATGTCCTCAAGGTCTTTTCTAAGAATCCTTACTGCTAACCTTGTAGCTTAAAGTGTGTTGGATGTGTTTCTATCTTCCACCTCGATTTCCCCAGTGGATCACTGTAGTGGGCTAGAGATAGAGACAGACATTGCCTCAGCAAAATGTGTTTGGCTTGCCCTGTGATATGCTTTGTCATCCCTGGCACTCAGATGGTTTTATGTAACAGATGTGCTGTATTTTTCATTATACAAAAATAGACCTTGTATCATTGTGCCCTGGGAGAAAACCCTGCTCTACCCCCAAGTTTTACTGCTGATTTGCATCAAGCTCTCAAGAAGTTCTGGTCTCTACTTCTGGTCTAATTGTCTCCTTTAACATCTGCCTTTTGGAACTAGAGGAAGGGTCACAAGATCCTTCCTCCTGGCCCTTGGAAGGCTGCCTCCCTCTGGAAGTTCCAGTCTGAGACATTTCATGATTCATCTTCTGGTCTTTTATCCCACACAGAAAAGGGCTGCTTTGCTCTAGACTGTCGTTCCATTTGCTCATATCCATTTCCTGCCAAAATAACTATTTCCCCCCAAAGAAAATAAAAGATGTTCTGAGTTGTTCATTAATTTCTGCATGTGGAATGAATGAGAAATTGATGTGAAGAACTCAGCAGTAATGAGGTGATGATCAAAATGGGATGGGATGACCCAAAAGTAGTCCCTTGCAATGAACAATTAATTATTAAACATTGGAGCTCAAGTACATTATATTACTCAATCAATCAGCCTGAACTTACAGTCTCATTAAAATTAGGGAGTGTAAGGCCAATTTATTTAAAAGTGATTGATATTTTCCATTTAAAACATAGACGAATTTCTTGTGTTGCAGAGAATTAAGATTTGAATAGTCATATCTTTTACAGGTTATAAATATATGGCTATTAGTAGATCCTTTACAGAAAATTTACACATATGCATAGTTGTATCTTCCCTTTTCATTTCCAGAAAGCATACACTAGCGCGCCTATGTTCAAGGCTGACTCTATTAGTAATTGGGATATACGAGCGTAGAGTGGTTGTTTTCCCCCCAAGATAATCTTTTCTTTCTTTCCCCTGCTCCTGGTGTCACCACTCTATTACAAAGGAACAAACATATTTATGAGGGAAATTTGCCTTTCCTCAAAGGTTTGAAGATCAGAATCCCTGAAATGAATAAATAATGACTAAACAGTTATTTCACACTTAACTGATAAACAGAATGATATTCCTTCAGAAAAAAGGAAGAAAAATTAGTATACAGGCATTTGAGAAAGACATATATGGTTCAACAGAGAGCTTGTACCTGGAAAATATCTGGAATCAGATATTCTCTTGGCCTTACTCTTTCCTTGTCTTCTCCCTACCCTCAACCCTTTGCCTGGTTTCTCTTTTGATTTAGTACCTGTGTGAAAAGTCCCTTCCTTCTTTATGTTCCTTTTAATCCACACAGAATACCAAAAGTAGTTGTCAGAACAGGAATTGTGTGGTAGCAAAAACCACTGTTTATATGCAAATAGCTGCCATAAGAATGCCTTCTGTGCATGAAAACAGTACAGAAGCCAATATTCATGGCTTTTGGAAATTGCCTTTATTTTTTCTTGAACTGGATGGAGGCTTGCTCTTCTACAAAAAGCCAACGTCAAAAATGTTCCTATCCTAAAATCATAAGGGAGCGAGTTTGAGAATCTTGTACACACACACACACACACACACACACACACACGGCTTATTTTCAGTTATGCTTTATGTGTTCAAAAACGCAGTATTTAATAATGGACAGGATTTGGAATAATGTCGATGTCTTGGGGACCACTTCCAAAGTGGTGTTGGAGGTGTTAGAAAGTCTTCACTAAAAAAATGCAATCTCCACAAAGGCAGAGATTTTTGTCTGTTTTGGTCACAGCAGTGTTTTTTGTGCCGAGAGAGGTGCTTGACACATAGCAGGCACTCAATAAATATTTGTTAAATGAAAAGGGCCGGTTAAGGCATGGGTCCAGAGAGAAAATCCTAAGACACTTATTTTAAAGTCTCTTGGCAATGAGTTGTATGTAACTGGTTCCCTTTAATGCAAAACTCTTGCTTTTAGGAAGTGACTTTTTGAACAAGTAAACAGATTTCCACTAAAACTTAGGAAACTTTTCACTAAATCTACTTCCTATTTCAAATTTTAAAACTCAGGTGTTTTATTTGTTTATTTTTAGAGCAATTGTAAGAAAAAAGGAAGACAATACTGTTGAAATGCCAATCTTCCCTAAATTTATTTACAGGTTCTACACATCCCAGTAAAACCTTTTGTAGAAATTTACAAGCTGATTCTAAAATTTATATAAAAGTCAAAGGACCTATAACAGCTAGAACAATTTTTTAAAAAGAACGATGTTGAACGATTTACATTGCCTTACTTCAAGACTTATTATAGAGCTATAAAAATTAAGACAGTATAGCATTTGCATAAGGATAGACAGATTTATGGAACAGAATAGAAAGTCCAGAAATAGACTCAAACGTACACGGTCAAGTATGTTTGACAAAGGTGTTATGCCAAAGCGACTTATTGAGGAAGGGAAATTTTGTTCAACCAGTGATGCAGGAATAACTGGTATCCCCATGGAAAAGAAAAGACGTGTGACCTCTACTTCACAATATATACAAAAATAAATTTGAGGTGGACTATAGACATAAATCTATAAGCTAAATCTATAAATTTTCTAAAAGAAAACAACAAATAATTATCATTGCAGGCTTGGGGTACATAAAAACTCTTGGAACACAGAAAGCACAACCATAAAAGAAAAAAAAAAGTTGAATTTCATTAAAACTAAAAACTTTACTCTGTAAAACACATGATTAAGAAAATGGCAAGACAAGCCACAGAATGGGAGAACATATTTGCAGATCACGTGTTTGACCAAAAAACTCCTATCCAGATCATATGAGGAATTTCTTTTTTTTTTTTTTTGGAGATGGAGTCTTGCTCTGTCACCGAGACTGGAGTACAGTGGCACGATCTCGGCTCACTGCAAGCTCTGCCTCCCTGGTTCACACCATTCTCCTGCCTCTGCTTCCCGAGTAGCTGGGAATACAGGCGGCTGCCACTGCACTCGGCTAATTTTTTGTGTTTTTAGTAGAGGCGGGGTTTCACTGTGTTTGCCGGGATGGTCTCAATCTCCTGACCTTGTGATCCACCTGCCTTGACCTCCCAAAGTGCTGGGATTACAGGCATGAGCCACCGCGTCCAGCCAAAGAATTCTTACAATGCCACAATAAAAAACAGGAAACCCAGTTAAAAATGGGTGAAAGACTTGAACAAACACTTCACAACAAATGGCCATTAGGCACAAGAAAAATTACTTGATATAAGCAGTCATCAGGGAAATGCAATTTAAAAGCCTTGGAAATACCATTACATACCCATTAGAAGGCACAAATTGAAACTACTGACAATATCAAGTGTTGAAAAGGATGAGACCTCTCATGCAGTGCCTCTGGGATTTTTTATTTTATTATTTTATTTCTTTTAGACAGGGTCCTGCTCTGTTGCCCAGGCTGGAGTACAGTGGCATGATCTCGGCTCACTGCAACCTCCATCTCACTGGTTCAAGCTACATGCCCTAGCCTCCCAAGTAGCTGGGATTACAGGCATGCACTACCACATCTGGCTAATTTTTTGTATTTTTAGTAGAAATGGAGTTTTGCCATGTTGGCCAGGCTGGTCTTGAGCTCCTGGGCTCAAGGAATCCACCTGCCTTGGCCTCCCAAAGTGCTGGGATTACAGGCGTGAACCACCATGCCTGGCCACCACTGGGAATTTTTTATTTATTTTATATATATATATACACATATACGTACACACACACACACACACACACACACACACACACACACATATTTGAGACAGAGTCTTTCTCTGTCACCAGACTGGAGTGCAGTGGCGCAATCTCAGCTCACTGCAAACTCCGACTCCCTGGTTCAAGGGATTCTCCTGCCTCAGCCTCCCGAGTAACTGGGATTACAGTCACATGCCACCATGCCCAGATAATTTTTGTATTTTTATCAGAGACGGGGTTTCACCATGTTGGCCAACATGGTCTCGATCTCCTGACTTTGTGATCTGCCTGTGTTGACCTCCCAAAGTGCTTGGATTATAGGCGTGAGCCACCACGTCCAGCCCCACTGGGAATTTTAATGGTGAAAAGTACACCTCGAAATTCTGTTTGGTGATTTCTTATCAGTTTTAATCTACATCTATCTATACTGTGATCTAGATATTTTCCCAAGAGAAATAAAAACTTATGTCCACAAAAAAACCTGTACAAAAATGTTAACAGCAGCACATTCATAATAGCTCCAAATTGAAAACAACCAAAATACCCATTGACAGGAGAATAGATAAACAAATTGTGAGATCTCATTTAATGAATACTGCTTGGAAAGAAAAAGGAATAAACTACTGATATATAAAATGATATAGATGAATCTCAAAAAGAATATGCCAACTGAAAGAAGTCAGTCAAAAAAGAACATACGGTTTGGTTTTATTTCTGTGAAACTCTAGAACGGAAAAACCACACTATGAAGAAAGAAAGAAGAACAGTGTTTACTTAAAGATAGGGAATACTGCTGGAAGGTGTAGGAAGGCACTTTCTAGAGTGGTAGAAATGCCTTCTAGCCTGCATGGGTTACACAGGTGTGTGCATTTGTTAAAACCATGTTAAACTGTATCCTTTAGAACTCTACGTTTCACTGTATGTAAATTATACCTCGAATCCAATATAAAACATCATTTTTATAAATACCCACATTTTATGTCCTTAAGATGGATTCTCTTTTTGCATGCAAGAAGATGATGAATATATGAATCATCATAATTTATTACAAAATAATTGTGGGAGCCATAAAATTATAATTATTAGAAGATATTAAATGGGGGATAAAGGTATAAGGAAAAAATAACCTGTCATCCAATCAGCCTTAAAACCATGTTGACAGTTTTACGATTTAATCCTAAATTGAGTATGAGAGTCAAGTTTCTAAAGATGAGATATGGAAGAAAAATCTAGTGTTCCAGTAGCTAAATGACTCTTTGTGGGAATGCCCAGACTTCCTGTGGTTTGTGCATAGCCTCCTAAGGTGTTGACATTTTCTTTTTTTTTTTTTCATGATGGAGTCTTGCTCTGTTGCTCAGGCTGGAGTGCAGTGACACGATCTCGGCTCACTGCAAGCTCTGCCTCCTGGGTTCACGCCATTCTCCTGCCTCAGCCTCCCGAGTAGCTGGGACTACAGGCGCCTGCCACCATGCCCGGCTAATTTTTTGTATTTTTGGTAGAGACGGGGTTTCACCGTGTTAGCCAGGATGGTCTCGATCTCCTGACCTTGTGATCCACCTGCCTTGGCCTCCCAAAGTGCTGGGATTACAGGTGTGAACCATCGGCTGTTGACATTTTCTTTCATAGAGTAAGGGAGTACTAGTGAGGCCTGAGAAAGACTACAGCCAATGGTAGAATGTCTTTCTTTACCAAAATCATACTATAAAATTTATTTTTACAGTAAGAATGTAAGAAGTAAAGTCCTTCAGCAAAAGCCAATGTCTGTTAGCTAAGATGGCAGCTAAAATAGTGTGACTTTTTCTCCCTTCCCTATTTAATATGTCTTCTTGTGCATTTGAAATCACTTATACTTCTTTACTAAGTGCTGTTTATATTCAGTGCTGTGATATTGGCTACTTTTGGGAGGAATATGAAATTCTCTATTTAGTAAATGTGCTAAGTTAGAACTTTGAGTCAGGTTGGATTCCCCAAAAGCAGACCTTAGAGTTAAGGCTTCATATGCCTGTGCTTATTCAGGAACTGCTCACAGGGAAACCCAGATACCTGTAAGGCAGAGGGGCGGGGGACGCAGGCAGGACAAGGGAGCCCAGCAAGGGTGTGGTCTGAGCCAAAGTCCAGAGACAGAGGAACTTCAGCCTGACCCTTCTGGGAAACTCTACAGTGTCAGTTACACAGAGTCATTCCAGGCCACCAGCCTGGCAACAGGTGTCTTGCATACCCCTGCTCCTGTCTATCACTCCAGGGCACTCCACGCACTTGGGCAGAGCAGCTCCAGTCACTTAGGGAGCAGCCCTCTGAGAATGAGTAGAAGACGCTCGCTGTTGGAAGCAAAAATATGTTGGAGTCAGGGGGTCCTTAAAAAATGGTAAAGATATGAAGCACCACCTTTATATGTAAGAAGCACTTTACAAGCTCTAGAACATTACCAAATGTTTTGCTACCCTTTTGTCTACCCATATTTTGATTCGTGATGTATTTGGATTTGTTTCATCTTGTGTGTTTTGCATTCTGTTTTCCATTTCCCCCACCTTTATAGTTTCTGTTAAACTGCTTGAGTTTTCCTCATTCTTTCTTCCTCTTTCTACTAGTTCTAGAGTTATGTCTCCTATTCTGTTCTTTCAGTAGTTGCCCCTTGATTTCTTAAAAAATTTTTATTTTTCCAGTTAAGAATCACATTTCCCAAATTTTACTGATTCAAACAAGGTTATTGCTTGCTTCGGGTTGCCCTTTGATTTTTAACATGCACACCTGACTGACAGGATACCAAGGTATCAATGCCTCAACTGCTCTATTGAAAACATTAGGCTGTTGTACTCTGATCACCCCTTTATAGCTTCTAAGTCATTTTTTCCAATAATTTGTGATTCTGCATTTTTTATCCAACCACCAGTAGTTTTATATATATATATATTTTTTTACATTCTTTGCTTATTTAGATTTACCAACATGTTTACACGTTTCTTTGCTCACCACTGCTCCTTGCAACTGGCTGCATCTTTCTGGGTTCAATTTTCATGTTACTGAAGTACATCCTTTGGTAGCCTGTCTTTTCCTTCTTTGAACAAATATTGATTGTAGTGGGGAAGAAGACAGAAAAAGTCCCAATTTCATGGAACTTTCAATGAGAAGAGTTTGTGGGAGGTAAACTCTGTCTACAATGTCTTCACTGTATCCTCACACTTGAATGGTAGTTTGTGGTATCCCATCTGGATTAACCATATCTTTCCTCACCATGTGGAAGATACAGTCATGCACCAAATATGGATTGTGTATACAGCAGTGATGGATTGTGTATACAACAGTGGTCCCTTCAGATTGTAATATATTTTTACTATATTTTTTTATGTTTAGATATGTTTAGATACACAAATATTTCCCATTGTGGTACAATTGCCTACAGTACAGTAACAAGCTATAGAGGTTTGTTGCCTGGGAGCAATACGCTACACCTTATAGCCTAGGTATGTAGTAGGCTATACCATCTAGGTTTGTGTAAGTACATGCTATGATATTTGCACAGTGGTAAAATTGCCTGCAGACACATTTCTTAGAACATATCTCCATCCTTAAGTGACACATGATACATGACTGTATTGTGTCTCTAGATGGGTCCTGTGGTGGAATCAGGTGGCCTTTTTTTTTTTTTTTTTTTTTTTGAGACAGAGTTTCGCTTTTGTTACCCAGGCTAGAGTGCAATGGTGCGATCTCGGCTCACTGCAACCTCCACCTCTTGGGTGCAAGAGATTCTTCTGTCTCAGCCTCCCAAGTAGCTGGGATTACAGGCATGCACCACCATATCTAGCTAATTTTTGTATTTTTAGTAGAGATGGGGTTTCTTCATGTTGGTCAGGCTGATCTCAAACTCTTGACCTCATGTGATCCACCGCTTTGGCCTCTCAAAGTGGTGGGATTACAGGTGTGAGCCACCACGCCTGGCCCCATTCTGTCTATTCTGACCTCGTGGAGCTCCTATTAGACAAATGCCTGTTTTTGCTTGTGTAAATGCTAATACATCTTATGGCCCAGGGACAGAGTTAGCCCATGCCTTCAAAGAAACATTAGTTCTCAAGCAGAAACCTTATTCGAGCTGCACAACAAAATAGTGAGCGGGAGCTGCAGACATTTTAGCTCAGCCCACCTGATGCCTTTGAGTCTCTCAAGCAGTTTCCCTCTGGCTCTCGTAGTCTGCTGCTTTCCAGGAGTAGCTGAATTTTTGAAAAAGAAGCTCAATCTTCTATTTCTGGTTTTGGACAGGTTTGTATTTCGAACTTGGGACATTTAAGTTTGTTGGTTTTGTTCCCTGCAGCTAGTCCTGCTCCTGCATGGGGTGCAGTAGCTCTGCTGAAGTGTTCCACCTCCTGGGACTCTCAGAGCTGCCATAGGCTCTGCTGCTGGGGTGAGTCAGTCTTCTCTGGCTCCCTGTCATGCACAGGGAGCCACCAAGGCCAAATGACTCTGGCTATTTTTTAAAGACTACAATGGTAGGTACCTGTCATTATGCATTTACCCAAACTCATAGAGTGAGCCCTAATGTGAATGATGGGGTCTAGGTGATAATGATGTGTCAAACCAGGTTCACCACACACAACAAATGTACCACTTTGGTGGCAAATGTTCACAGTGGGGAGTCTGTGCCTGTGTGGGTAGGGGCAGGGGGTATATGGGAGCTATCTGAACCTTCCGCTTAATTTTTCTGTGAACCTGAAACTACTCTAAAAAATAAAGTCTATTAAAAGATAGATTATACACACACATTGCACACACACACAAACACAATTTTTTTTTGAAAGGGAACTAGGAATACACAATTTTCCTTAGGTTTCAAGAATCACTCATGCTTTTGCTGTGTGTGTATATATATTTGTGTGTTTGTGTAATGTGTATACATATGCAATGTGTGTATAAATATAAAGTATATGTAAATACTGTATATAAATGAGCACACACATATTTCTGTCTATATATATCTCTAATATGTGTATATGTGTGTGTGTGTGTAAATATATATGTTTTAGTTCTGTGGTCAAATTCCAAGAAAAGCTCTTCATTGGGTGATTAGGTGAGCATATGTTCCAAATGGAAAAGAGAAACTGGTAATCAATTAAGTGCAAACTACCATTCCAAAACCAGAGATATAAGGAGAAAATGGCAAATAATGATAAAGGCATTTTTCCCCTAGTTAGTTTTTCTGGAAGGTCATCAGATTAAAAAAACCAAAAGCAAAGCAGGCAGAGTCCCCTCTTCTCCCCCCGTCCCATTGGGCATGCTGTATAGATTAGTAAGAGCTGCTAGAAATCATCTTGGAGAACATTCCAAATACTTGAGACTTGTCAGGGCTCTCTTCCAGAAGGGGAGCAAAAGCCCTCATAATAAGCTGCTGACTGGACCTTTATGGCTGGGAAACACTGTAACCCTGTAATTTGGCTCCTGAAGGCCATATTCTTCTTTGGAGCACAAGCCACTGGTCAATTATTGCGGTTGGTGAGCTTTCCTTTTGGGCATGAGTCAGGGCCAATTTTGCATGAAAGAAGGGTTTTCCTTCTGGCACTGACTCACTACAATTACGGAATCATATCATGGCATTGCTGGAAATGGCATTCTTCAGGAGCTCCCAGGGGTGCTGTGGGGTTACCCATGGGGCACCATGCTCTGGAAACGTTTTCCACAGCTGTGCCCAGCATCTCCTGATCATGGCTCTCTTTGAACTTTTCTCCTCTTATAAGATTTAGAATTCTAGGGTCATAAATCACCCTTTACTAAACCCTTGGCCATGATTATTTACTCATCCTTGGAATCAAAGACTACTCTGGCCTAAGTTATCTTTGTCTCTTCTTTCCTCTTACAAAAAGCCTCCCTTCCCCTCCATCTCCCCTTCTCTCCTTTCTTCCCTCTCTCCTCCCCTCCTTTTTCCTGTAATTATTGGTAACGTGTTATATGAAGACACTCTACAAAGCTATGTGACACTCATGCTGTACATTTAGGGCAGTTTTTACACCTGCTCTCATGGGATTTTCACGAGTACCTGGGGGAAAAGGGAAGAATATCATCTCCAGAGGGGCAGTGTTACTCTCAGAGAGAGAGAGAAGATAGGCTTGGGAGGCATGTGGAGGTTCCACACTTACTACATATATGACCTGGACAAATTAGTCCCATCTACTTAAGCCTCAGTTTCCACATTTATAAATTAGCAATAATAATGTTACTCTCATAGGGTTGCTTGAAAAATGGAAAGAGATACTTCAAATAAAGTGTCTTGCTTATTGCTTAACACATACAAGGACTTAGTGCATTTTTACGTTTGTTTTATTATTAGTCTGCATTTAGATTTAATGAAACTGAGCCCCAGAGAGGGGAAGTGACTTGCCAAAGGACACAAAGGTAACAAGGAGCAGAGCCAGCACTGTCACTGTGGCCTTTGGACTCCAGTCACCATTCACCCCCTCTTGATCGAAATCCTTGTAGGATCGAAATGCTGCCCTCTCCTACAAGGTGGGAGTGGGTGGGACAGACACTGCTGTTCCCTGCACATCCTTTCTTCGAAATCCCTCCATGAAGATAGCCTCTTCCTTGTATGTTATGAGTTGAAAGGGAATCCATGGCCGGGCATAAGTGGCTCATGCCTGTTATCCTACCACTTTGGGAGGCCGAGGTGGGCGGATCATGAGGTCAGGAGATCGAGACCATTTTGGCTAATCTGGTGAAACCCTGTCTCTACTAAAAAACACACAAAAAATTAGCCAGGTGTGGTGGTGGGCACCTGTAGTCCCAGCTACTTAGGAGGCTGAGGCAGGAGAATTGCTTGAACCCAGGAGGTGGAAGTTGCAGTGAGCCAAGATTGCACCACTGCACTCCAGCCTGGGCGACAGAGCGACTCCGTTTCTAAAAAAAAAAAAAAAAAAAAAAAAAAAAAAAAAAAAAAAAGAAAGGGAATTAATTGCTTTGTTTTGTGTCGGAGTTTTGGTGACTTACTGGACGAGAAACCCTTTTCAGTCTTTGGGTAAAACACTGCTGAGTGTAGTGATTCTGGAATGACGAGAGAACCCATGGCAGGTACTGTGGTAGACAGCAACCAACTCCTCCAACTCAGGGATTGCCATGCTCAAGGAGGTGTGCCAGGACTCCAAGCTGTTTGAACAAGTGGATAATGAAACGATGCTGATTTATCTATATGCCTTACTGCTGCCTCTTCCTCAGTCGTTTGAGGTGTATCAAAGATTTTTACTTGAGATTTTACCTGAATATCAACAAAGTACATGGCAACTGACTATACATTTTTCTCTCCTGAACAGAAGTCAGATAAATGTTAATAACAAAAGTGATTTATTGCAGGCTTTCTGCTTGTATGATAACAAATAGAAAGTAACTTAAAAGCAGAGCTAGAAACTTTATATTGCATGGTTTGAAATTGCTGCTTTGAAATACTGTATTTGGAGAGGCAGCTGGTAGTCCCCAACAGTAATGATACCCACTGTGTGCCAGCACCATTTCTACCTGTGGTGTGTCTACTTTAGATATTGTGGGAGGTGAGGAAGTATCTTCTGTATTTGAAAATGCTAGGTTACCCACTGCTTGAACTAAGTTTGATCTGTTTGCAATCAAAAAGAAAAATCTCCAGGCACATTATTTTAGCACAAAAAACGTTGACAAACTGCTTTGGGGATTGCCTCTTTTGTACCTGGCTGTAATTTGAAAGCTCTCACAATTATAGTCCCTGAGTTAGGTCATCAGAGTTTTATCTTATTCTACCTATCCCTCCTCTTCCCCACCCCCTGACACACTCCCTGGCAACTTCCTTTGACTTCAAGAGGTAATGGTCCTCAACCTTTTTGTAAAAGCAATATTGAGAGCAGGAACACCATGCTGTTTCAAAAGGCATTTTTTTCATGATGACTTAGAAAGGTGTAGAAAAAAAAAATACATGGTGGTACATTTGAGATTTGGAATGAATCCCTTCTATTTTTGTACTCTGGAAGAGACACTTGGGGTTTCCGTTTAGTGAAAAGATAAAGAACTGAAAGTCATGTAAAGCATAATGGATCCTCATGGTCATACTGGCCATGGGTATTAACTTGTTCAAATGGGACATTTTGAGCCACATTAAAGTTTGTTCTTGTGCCAAATAATGTAAGTAGGGAAACTGAGGATGTTTCCTGGAATTCTTGGTCACTAGATAATACACAAACTAACAAAATGCATTTATAGGAAGGCATATTTACCTGTTCAATCATTCCCTACACATTTCCTTGAATAATTTGAAAAATAAGGTGAATTAAATTGGACTATAAAAATCAGAGTCAAGAAAGCAGAAAAATATCATACATTAGTGTGAATATGGTCATTATCACATAGAAAATTTTTTTTCAGTTTCTTGATAGCTTAGTGTGGTAGGGCATTGCCCCTTTTTATAGATGAGGAAAATGATTCACAGAAGAGGAAATAAAATTTCCAATATTTATTACTTTCTAAGTGTCAGGGTGTTTCTCTCTCTCTCTCTCTGTCTCTCTCCTCTTCCCTTTCTTCCTTCCTTCCTTCCTTCCTTCCTTCCTTCCTTCCTTCCTTCCTTCCTTCCTTCCTTCCTTCTCTTTCTCTTTCTCTCTTTCTTTCTCTCTCTCTCTCTCTCTCTCTCTTTCTTTCTTTCTTTCTTTCTTTCTTTCTTTCTTTCTTTCTTTCTTTCTTTCTTTCTTTCTTTCTTTCTCTCTCTCTCTCCCTTCCTTTCTTTCTCTCTCCTTCTCTCTCTCTTTCCCTTCCTTCCTTTTCTTTTCTTTTCTTTCTTTTTCTTTCTTGCTCTGTCTCCTAGGCTAGAGTGCAGTGGCACAATGTTGGCTCACTGAAACCTCCACCTTCTGAATTCAAGCGATTCTCCTGCCTCAGCCTCCCGAGTAGCTGAGATTACAGGTGCACGCCACTACACCCAGCTAATTTTTGTATTTTTAGTAGAGACAGAGTTTCACCATGTTGGCCAGGCTGGTCTCAAACTCCTGACCTCAGGTGATCAGTAAGTGGCAGGATATAGGAGCAAACCTACAAGTGATTTCAGAGAGCAAGCTTATGACCACTACTCTAAATGTGCTACATCCTCAGGCAAAGTTTTTCTTGTCACTAAATACTAGAGTAAAATTCTCATTTGTCCCCACAGTCAACTTGGAATTTAATCACAAGCTGAATTGGCTCTTAACAAATTGTTTTTAAAATGTGTCTGTGTTTCGTTTACCTATGTAACAAACCTGCACATTTTGCACATGTACTCCAGAACTTAAAATAAAAGTTCATGGAAAAAAGTGTCTTTGTTTATGTACTTGTGTGTGTGTGTGTGTGTGTGTGTGTATATATATACACATACATATTTTATAAGTTGCAAACCAGAAAATAGTACCCAAATTCCTTCAAACAGTGGACTGATGAGTAAAGCCAATGTCTAGTTTCAGTACAAAAGTCTGCAGGCTCAAAACCTATGAAGACTCAATGTCTCAATCCAAGTCTGAGGCTGGAAAAGACCAATGTCTCAGTTCAAAGCAGTCAGGCAGGAGGAGTACCCTTTTGCTCAGCCTCTTTGTTCTCTTCTGGTGTTCAATTGTTTACATGAGGCTGGTCCACTCACATTAGGGCGGGTCATCTGCTTTACTAAGTCTGTGAATTCAAACATCAATCTCATCTCCAAACACTCTCACAGACATACCCAGAATGATGTTTGACAAAGTGTCTGGGCAGCAGACAAGTTGAAACATGAAATTAATTTTCATAAATGAATGTTGTGGACTGAAGGTTTGTCCCCCACCCCCACATTTGTATGTTGAAATCTTAACCTCAATGTGATGGTATTTGGGGATGGACCTTTAGAAAGTAATTAGGTTTAGAAGACGTCATAAGGTTGGGTCTTCATGATGGGATTAGTCCCTCTCTCGCTGTGCTTTTTGAAAAGGTGAAAAGGTGGCTGTCTGCAAGCCAGGAAGAGAGCCACGACCAGAACTCAACAATGCCAGCAGGCGGATCTTGGACTTCCAGCTTCCAGAATTGAGAAAATAAATTTCTGTTGCTTGTGCCACCCAGTCTATGGTATTTTGTTATAGTAGCTTGAGCTGACAAGACTATAACGGTTACTAATACATTGAGCTGCAAAATATATAAAACCTGACAATGAGAAATCAACAAATAGGTTATTATTATTATTATTATTATTTTCTGGTTGCAAGAAGTCTCAATAAGTACCTGTTCAGGGCTCAAGAAAGACAACCCTCTCCAGGAATGTCTTTATTATTGGCAATGCCTGAGTTATATAATCATCCTGACCTGCAAGGGAGGCTGGGGATTTGAATATTTTACATTATAAAGTCTGGAAGAGGGGGTTTTGGATGTGTGTTAAGTGAGATAACATACAATATCTGCCATGATACCAGTGAAAGAATTGGAACTAGAAGAGCTAAACAAAATCTAAAATATCTAGGTTTCAGTGAAAAAGGTACATTGATTTTGTTTTTATTCCCTCCCTGTTTGGTACTTGAGTAGGAAAGAAACAATGTTAGGTAAGAATCATTTGGACACATTTATCCTTTCTTGCAGATACAGAATTAATTAATATGTTTTTACTGAACACTTGGTATATTTCTGTATGAAATCCAGTGTTTTGCATGAGGCATTGGTAGCCATTCTGTCTGGCTATTTGTCTTGGATAAACAAAGCACCTTTATTTCAGTAAGGTTTCTGTCAGGGTATAAATTGTATTCAACTAGATTTAAAGGCCAACTATGTCCAGTTTAGTCTGGATCTTAAAGGGTGATGCTTTCATGCTAGATCCTTCTGTTTACCTTCTAAATTGAGCTCTTTTAACCCCTGTTTCTCTCTACCTAATTATCTTAAATGGAAGATGTTCTTAATTTTACTCACATTCTATCCCTGTGCTGGAATTGACCCACCTCTATGGCGGTGTCCCTATCACTTTGCCCAGCTCTTCCTAGTTCAAGGTGCTCCACGCCCAGCATGGACCATTCCCAGGTGGTGAGCCCCAGGCTTCTGTTGGCCCCTCTCCTTGACCTGCTCTCCAGATGACCACTAATCCATCTAGACTGAGGCCTACCCTCTTCTAATCAGGTTACTCCCAGCATTTTCCCACCTACCCTCTAACTCCTGGGCTCTCATACTTCTGTGTCTCCCTTGTTCAACTTCTCATTAGCCAACTCCCTGGCTCACTTCTTCCACATTTGCATGACATGTCCATTTATTTGGGGAACATCTGGCAGGGGTAGGGTGGGAAGGAAACTTTTGGAGGAAGTCTGCAATGTAGTGTTTGCTTCTCAGCGTAACAATGACAAGTCCTGAAGGTGAAATGTAAAGATAGACTATTCCATTTTGTAAAAACAACTCTTTATGCCTCCTGGTAATTATTGATTAGAGACCAGATGTTTGCCAACATTGCTGTTACAGCTCTGGTTCTGCGTGGATGTGGAATTTGATCAGCTTTAAAACATCAGTTTCAATAGACATGATTTTAGATGGTGGCACTTGGGATAATTTAAAGTCAAACAGAAAAGAAATTCTACTGGGAGAGGCGGAAGAGGCAGGGCACCGGTTCTTTGAACAAATTTCTCCTTTCAGCAAAAGCTACCTGTCCTGAAGCCAATTCCAGCGTAGCTCTGCAAGGCAGCTTATTAGCTAATTCAGTTCAGAATCACTTATGTAAATAAACTGATTTCAGGCGATCAGGCTGTCCATCGAGAAGCTTATTTGTTAATTTATGAAGCTGTTATTTAGCTTCTGTGCTTGCTAATCCCCTCTTCTTTCTACTTCAATGAGGATAAGATACTTGTACCTTCGAGATAAGGGTCCTTAAATTGGGGTCCATGAACTTTTTGAAGCTTTACATACAACTGAGAGGCTGCCAAGCATCTGGCACACTGTAGATGTTCCCAATAGACGTTTGTTAAATGAATGACTGTGTGAATGAATGAAAGCTTAGTTTGTCATGAGACTACAGGGCAGCATAATTTCAGAAAATACATTCACGTACTTTTAAAGACCTGCCTCATTTCTGTGATCCAATGCCTGAAAATGTGTCACCATTTTAATGTTTGTTACTCAGACTATTCTATGCACTATTAATTGAAATCTAAGAGGTAGGCCCCGTTTAAACTGGCAGAGGACTGCTTTTTGCTCATTGCTAGAAGCTGTAGTTTATATTTACACATCTCTTGAATGAGGAGAGGGAGAATTGTATCTTACTATTTCTGTCTTTCTCTTCCTTGTTCCACCATAGGCTTTGAATTATGCATTGGCCCACACTGACTACTTTCCATTTCCCAAGACTTTTTGAACGCAATCAATGAGAATAAAGCAGAGAAAACAGTGGGCATGAGGTCACATGACTCAGGCTTGAGTACTGATCACATCAAGGACTGTACGCATTGCTCTTAGGAAGGCACAACTTCTACTGCTTTCAGTCTTATCAACTGTGAGAGGTAATAATGATACCTGCAGATTATCTCGTTCTGAAGAGCTAACATTATGAGTTTTATCATTATTAGCAAAAACTTGCCACTACCAGGAATTGCTGCAGATGACTGAGGAAAGGTTTCTAGCCAGCTCTCAGAGGGAAGTGAGTTGCTTGCAGCAAGGCTTCTTTCTTACCTGCAGTGTAGTTGAGTTCAGACAATGGTGGTCTTGCATGCTGCAGACACATCGTCATTTCCTGTGCTTGCCCCGTATGGCAGCGAACAGCAGCAGGAATGATCCAATGCAGAAGTTCATGTGCTCACAATTTTTCTATGACATCCACTTGACTTTCTGTGTCCTCTTTGCTATTTTCATGCTATCATGCTACTTCATGGCCAGTGCAGCTTAAGAAACATTTACTAAGGACTGGGAGAAAATCAGAAATATTTATGACTTAAGCACTGCCACTAAGTTGCTTCCATTTCTAGAAGGAGAAACCAGTCAAACACAGTTCAATTCATGGAAAGGTGAAAAAGGGAAACATGGTAAGAGGAAAGTTATAAAATAACTCTAGAAGAAAGAATACTTATTTTTCAGTGGAGAATTCAAAGAGATGGTGCAAGGTCTTAGAACTAGGTGTTGAAAGATGAGCAGTCTTTTGTCAGACTGAGATGACAGGGAAAAGCACTGGAGGCTGAGGGAACATCGTGAACAAAGGCATAAAAATAGAAAGAACCTGTGAAACCTGGGAATTAACAACGGTAGTTTGATAGTGGAGCAGATCTGGGGGAACGCTTAAAAGACATCCTGAATAGAGTTTGAGCCTAAGTTGTAAATTGTTTTCAATGCAAGTTAATAAAATTCATGATTTATTTATCTTGAAGTAATTTATAAAGTACAGATAAAAGGTAAAAGGCAGCTATTCCCTCCAGCATTTGTGCAATACTTATTAATGTTTTGGTGTACTTCCTTCCAGTCTTTTTTCTTCACATTTACAGATTACTCTCCTTTCCTTACACAATGTTATCTACTAAGCTTTACTGTATGCTGCAACATCAGCTTCACAATCAGTATAGTTATATAAAAGTCTATCTAGTGTTGAATATATAAAGCAGTCTCATTGTTTCCAAGATGAAGACTTGGCAAGGCTACAGATAAAGTTTATTTGAGCCAGTCATTTTGATTTTCCATGCTAAGAACCTACGGAGAAAAACAGTCATTGGGATTATTTTTTACTAGAAATCATATCACAGGTATATCTAAGAAACAAGGAGTGCCAGTGGGTGCTGCAGTGGTATTTGGTCGGATTTTATCTACCGCTCTGTGATCTCTAGAGATTCTATATTGTGCTGCATCTATCCAAGGCTCCCTTAACAGGGCAACTACACATTTACCCAGAAAAGGGGAGACAGGATGGGCAGAGAGTTTATGTAGCCAGAATCTTATGGAAGATTCCTCTACTGTATGCATTCATTTAAAAAAATGCATGGAAAGGGTTAGGCAATGGTTTCTTAGATGTAACACTAAAAACACAAATAACAAAGAGAAATGTAAATAAATTGGGTATCTTCAAAATGAAAAAAAATTTGTGTTTCAAAGGACACTGTCAAGAAAGTGAAAAGACAACCCACAGAACAGGAGAGAATACAGTAGTCCCCCCTTATCCACTGTTTTGCTTCCCCAGTTTCAGTTACTAGTGGTAAAACACAGTTAGAAAATATTAGATAAAAATTCCAGAAATAGGCTGGGCTCGGTGGCTCACTTCTGTAATCCCAGCCCTTTGGGAGGCTGGGGCGGGTGGATCACCTGAGGTCAGGAGTTCGAGACCAGCCTAGCCAACATGGTGAAACCCCCCTCTCTACTAAAAATACAAAACATTAACTGGGCGTGGTGGTGGGAGCCTATAATCCCAGCTATTGGGGTGGCTGAGGCAGGAGAATTGCTTGAACCCAGGAGGGGGAGGTTGCAGTGAGCCGAGATCGCGCTATTGCATTCCAGCCTGGGCAATAAGAGTGAACTGCGTCTCAAAAACAAACAAACAAACAAACAAACATTAGCCAGGCAGTAGTGGCAGGTGCCTGTAATCCCAGCTACTCGGGAGACTGAGGTCGGAGAATTGCTTGAGCCTGGGTAGATGGAGGTTGCAGTGAGCCAAGATCGCACCAACTGCATTCTAGTGTGGGCGACAGAGCAATACTCTGTCTCAAAAAACAAAATAAAAATAAAAATAAAATAAATCCAGAAATAAGCAATTCACACATTTTAAAACGTGTGCTCTTCTGAGTAGTGTGATGAAATCACATGCTGTTTGGTTCCGCCCCTTTGTCCAGTATACCCATGCTGTAGATGCCACCCGCCCAGCAGTCCTCATCATCATGGCCCAGGATCACCTGAAACAGATGATCCTTCTTTTGAGCTACCATCAGAAGGTCCACAGTACTAGCCCAGCACTACATCACAATGCTTACACAATTCATCTCACTTCATCTCATCATGTAGACATTTTATAATCTCACATCATCACAAGAAGGGTGAGTACAGTCCAGTAAGATATTTCGAGAGACAGAGAGAGAGAAACCATATTCACATAACTGTTATTACAATATATTGTGGTAATTGTTCTATTTTATTAATACCTATTGTTAATCTCTTACTGTGCCTAATTTATAAATTAAATTTTATCACGACTATGCCTCTATAGGAAAAATCATAGTATATACATGGTTCCGTACTGTCTGCAGTTTCAGGCCTCCACTTCGGAGGCTTGGACCATACTTCTCTTGGGTAAGGGGAGACTACTATACAATGAGAATCAATTTCTAAATTTGTCAATTAGGTGTATTTCTTTTTTTCTAAAATTTTATTGTGCCCATTATAGTTGAGTGTTTTTCTCGTTACATTACATAAACATTTTTGTAAGTTAAAGCATGAACATATTGTTATATTTGATATGATTTCTTTTCCAAGGCTATGTTTTATATTTTGTCATATATACATTTAAAATTTTTTCATGTGAAATCTGTTCATCTCCTCCCTTGTGATTTCTTCTTTCTCCTGTAGGCTAGAACATTTTCCCTCTCCAGAGGTCTGATAGATATCACATACAATTTTCTTCTTTTATTTTTTTTGTGGTTTTAAACTTTACCTTTAACTTTCACATTTAACAAATATTTATTCACTATGTGCTTGGTATATTGCTAGTACTTATTTAGGTTCAAGGTATGATGTTAGGGATGATAATTTGGAAAAATTATATCAAACTGGCATTGTTAATTCTCAGATCTCATAGGTTCTTTCTATTATTATCCCTTACACTATACCTTGAACCTAAATAATTTGGAAATTATCATTCCTCTCCAAAACTCTTATTGACTGTGTGTGTGTGTTGTGTACGTGTGTGTGTAAATCACTAACCATTCCTCTATGTTACTATATGTCTCTCCTGTTCAATTTTGCTGTCTGTCTAGTTTCTGGCAGTATTATATGCTTTTTTGTACTACATTTTTATAATATGCATTAGTATCTGATGATAAGATTGTTTGCCTTTAATTATACATTTTCAAAATTATATTTAATCTATGACCTTTTCCCTCCAGGTGACATTTAGAGCAATTTGTCAGGTTAAAAAGAAACATGCTAAGATTTTGATTAAACTTATATGAAACATATTGTTTTGGGAAAATCGTACTTTCAAAACATGTTGCCACTCATCTCAGATTATGATGCTGCTTTTCACTTGTTCACATTTTAATGACTTTCAGTAAAATATTGATTTATTCAAATAGATCACAGGTGTCTCTCATTAAAATTATTGCTTATAATTGCATTTCTGAAGATAGTGCGAATTGGAGTTTTTTCATTATAACTTCAGTCACTGTATAAGAATTTCTTTTTCTCTCTCCTTTCTCTTTTTCTCCCTCTCTCTAAGTGTGTATGTGTGTATACATTTATCTTTCATCAGGCTACCAATCAAACATTTGTTAATTAAAATAATTTCCGAGCTTATTCTCTTGGGTTATCTGACTATGAAATCATACTTTCAGAAATTTTTTATCATTTATTTTTTATCATGTATCTTATTGCTATCTTATTTTTGCTTTCAGTGAATAGAATTTCTAGAATATGAATAATAGTAAAACTAGATACATTTATTTTATTTCTGTTTTAACATGAATATGACTTTTAGATCAAAATAGATGGCTTTCATTATGGTAAAACAGTTTTCCTCTATTCCTCTATTTTAGTATTTTATTAAAGTACATTATTTTTGAATTTTTTCTTCTTTAATTCACTTATGCTAAGAATCATGTATCCTTAGAACATATTTCTTCTTCTTTAATCTGCTTATGTCAGATATTGTATTAATACATGTCCTTATCTACTTATAGGACTCTTCCTTGGGAAAAAAAAAAAGCTTGGAAAGTGTAGGTCATGATAAAAAACGTTCTCATACCGAACCACCCTAGAACTGGAAGTCATTAATGCCAGAACGTGTGTTCCTAGGTCCTGCTTCTCATCAGGGCTGCCATATTGAAAGTAAATCTGTGGCTTTCAACTCAACTCCAACCAGAGCAAGGGACTCCTTTTGAGGAGCCTGCAGGCCAGGCATTGCCCTCAGAGGTCTGAGTTGCTCCAGGAACAATTCTCAATCCTCAAACCTGCCCTTGTGATACTAGTCCTAAGTGGTTCAGTTGTGGCACCCGGGGGCAGCCCGTTACAGTTCTTCCTTCAAGCCTGGAAATAATCTCAGAGAATGGAGAGAACTTGAGGATTCCTTGGCTTTACTGTAAATGGTTACCTGATGTGCTCCAACTAGCATGATTTTCCCAGGTGGACTCCATGCACCTTATACAGTGGCTTGCTTCAAGTGTGAATGCATAATTAAAGGGTTTTGGTGTTTGTATTTTCTCCCTCTCTCTGGGGCATACCTCTTCATATTCTCCTTTATCTGTATTTTCTCCCTCTCTCTGGGGCATACCTCTTCATATTCTCCTTTATCTGTTACAATGTTGGACACATTCCTGCCAAGATGGCTAGATTGCTGGTCATGTGATCACGTAATGCTGCAAATGCTGAAACCTACAAGATTTTCCTTATCCCCATTGCTACTCTTGAAACAGTTCAGTGGGACACTTTCAACCATGGCCAAATTTCAGAATCACCTGAGTATCCTCTTAAAAATGGTGACATCCAGGCCCTACTATGCCCCAGTTAAATCAGTGTAGTGCCCACCCCTCCCCACAGGGCTGGCTGTGTGTGATGAGGTGTCAGCCACAGCCTTCACCACTTGCTTGGTGGCCCCTCAAGAACTGTGTGTCCAGAGAGGCCAGTCATCTCAGACACGATTGCCACTTCTTTTCCCTTCCCCTCTCAGGGTAACTCTGACTGCTTCAGGTATTTCCTTTCAACTGTGGGAGTGTTAGTTATTACTTGGTTTGTTTAATTTGTTGCCTTAGGGGCAGAGAAATGAGTTAGTGGTTCTTTTTAGTTCACAGCACATTATTATTCTGGTTTGTGGCAATTTTGGCTCCTTCTCCACCCCCTTTTTCCCAAGGACATACCATGACTTTTGTGAGCCCTAGTCACTTTTGTTTTTGTGGGTCTCTGTCACCATAATAGATTTTTGTGTTTCCTTAAAATTTCATTTTTTTTCCTGATGCGTGAAAAACAAATTAAAACTTTTTCATCAACCCAAAGAGTTCCTAGTTTCATTTTTATTTTTAAAAGAAACTTAAATCTTTTTGTGACTCCTTAAAAAGTATCTTGGACCTAAGGCATTGTGTTTACTGGACCAATAGATGAGTTAGCCCTGCCTCTACCTTCCTGCTTTCTCCTTTATCTCTATAACCTGCTGCCATTCTCTTCTCCTAGCCAAAGAAGCACATCTCCCCTTGTGCTGGATCTGTTTCTTTATATATATTCTTGCATATTGTGTATTTGTATATTGTTTTATGCATTTAAAAAATTTTTTAGAAGTTACAGCAGTTTTAGATTGATCGATTTTAGATTGAAGATATTAGAGAATTCCTAAATATCCTACATCTATTTGCCCTATTAACATATTACCTTGGTATGATACATCAGACACAATTAATCATCCATTATTGATACAATATTCACTAAAATCCATAGTGCATTCAATAGCCTTATTTCTAAAAATAGGATGTACCTTTTCTATTTAAGGATTCCATCCAGGATACTACATTGAATGTAGTTATCATGCCTCCTTAGACTCCTCTTAGTTCTGACAATTTCTCAGACTGTTTTTAATGACTTTGACAGTTTTGAGGAGTACTGGTTAAGAGCTTTGTAGAATGTCCTTCAAATGAGATGTATCAGATGTTTTTCTCATGATTAGACTGGAGTTACAGTTTTAGGGATGAAGATAACAGAGGTAAAGTCATTCTCATTACAATCACATCAAGGGTCCACACCATCACACGACTTGTCACTGCTGATGTTAACCTTGATTCCTGCCTGAAGTAGCATTAGGTTTCTTTGCTATCAAGTTACTCCCTCCCCACCTCCCCTTACTTCCAAACTGTAGCCTTTGAAGACAAGTCATTCTGTACAGCCCACACTTGAGGAATGAGAAGTCGTGCTCCCTCTCCTTGAGGGTGGAGTAGCTACAGAATTATTTGGAATTCTTTTCAGGAGAGATTTGTCTCTTCTCTTCACCTTTATTTATGTGTTTAATCATTTATTCATAACATGGATATATACACTCTGGGTAATAATCCAATACCATTTTATCTCATTTCTCAAATTGTTTCAGCTTTGGCCTCTGGGAATGCTTTCAGTTGGCTTCTTGTCCTTTTAATATACCACCATCTCTCTTTCTTTCTCTCTCTCTGTCTCTTTACCACTTCCTTCCTTCTGGCACTACAAGATGCTCCAAGTTCATTTTGTAGATTTCCTGCCCCTGTCCTAGAATCAGCCATTTCTATAAGGATTCCTGTTTTGTTTTGTTTTAAATTGAGAATAGAATTAAAAACCAAAATCTTGGCACTATGTGTATGTGTTGCTACTGGGCTGTTGTTCCTTCTAGGCCCTCTCAGTTGGCAAAGCAAGGAAATATATATGTGTATGGATTTACCACACATTTAACATTTTTATAAATATGTAAATATAAACATTATATATATTATATATATGTAACCATCTATATCTCTATTAACCTCAATATGAGCTCTACTCCATTGATGTCTCCAACTACAATCTGGTATTATATGGATCATTCAGGTTGCCTCCTCTTGTCTGTAACCTCCCACTTAATGGTGAGAAACCTGGCCTCTACCATCTACTCTTCACTTATTTAACTGTCCTATTCCAGTATACCTGTGTTGCAGTATCACAATTATTAATAACCACTCCCGTGGAAAACAACTTTATCAACTAGAGTACAGTGTTTATGTACAGTTTCTTTGTGCCATTAACCTTACAGGCTTCATTTCCAAAGTTACTTAGGTCAGTACCTTTTTCTCCCAATCCCTTCATAGAGATTCTTTAATAGTCTCATAACACAGTTAGCATTCTTTGTCATGGTGTGCATTCTATCCTGGGATGTCCTGATGTCCTAAATAATTTTCCAGATTTGTAAACATTAAGGTTCTCTGTGCTATAAAGTTCTATATAAATGTGTGGTGTTGTGTATCCACTGCAATAGTTTCACTTCCCTAAAATGTCTGCTGTGATTCACCTATTCTTACCTCCCCCAACCCCCTGATCTCCCTGGCAATTATTGATATTTTTACCATCTCTGTAGTTTTGAATGCCATCTCTGTATATAGAATGCCATATAATTAGAATTACACAGTATGTAGCCTTTTCAGACTGACTTCTTTCACTCAGCAATGTGCATTTAAAATCTAAAATTCATCCATGTCTTTCCATGGCTTGGTACTCATTTTTTTTTTTTATCATTGAATAATATTCTATTGTGTGGATGTGCTAGTTTCTTTATCCATGCACGTATTGGAGGATACCTTGTGCTTCTAGCTTTTGGTGACTATGAATAAAGCTGCTATAAACATTCACGTGAAGTTTTTTTGTGTGGTTGTAAGTTTTCAAAGAAGTTGGATAAATACCTAGGAGTGTGAATGTTGTATCATATGGGAAGTCTGTGTTTAGCTTTGTAAGAAACTGGTTTTCTGTCTTTTAAAGTGGCTGTACCATTTTGTATTCCTACTCACAATGAATGAGAATTCCTTTTGTTTTGCATCCATGTCTGCAACTGGTATTGTTAGTTTTTAGATTTTAGCCATTCCAATAAACATGTAGCAGTATCTCATTGTTATTTTAATTTCTAATCCCATAATGACATGGCTTGTATGAATGTTTAATCTGTATAAATTGATTTGTGTTGTATATCTCATTCTATCACTTTTTTTTTTCACTAAGCGCTCCATGTTTAGGATTCACTTATGTTACTGTCTAATCCATGGCTTTTAATTGCTGTGTGACACTCAGATACATCCACCGCATATCCCAATTTACTCTCTCTGTTTCAGACATCCCAGTTGCTTCCTACTCTCTACCTCCACAGATAGTACTGCATTGAACATCAGTCCCTTATGAACCTATGTGGAAATTTCTTGGGAGAATATACACACAGGTGAATTACTCAGTCACTCTATATGCACATTCCCAGTGTGACCAAGAGTAATGCTAGTTGACTCTCCAGAGTGGCTGCACCAGCTCAAGCTCCCACTTACCATGTATGGGATTCTATATCATGTACTTGACATTTTCCAACGTTCTTTTTCTTTTTTCCTTTTAATTCTTTCTTTCTTTCTCTCTCTCTCTCTCTCTCTTTTTTTTTTTTTTTGGACATAAGGTCTCACTCTGTTGCCCAGGGTGAAATGCACTGGTGCAGTTCTAGCTCACTGCAGCCTCAAACTTGTGGGCTCCAGTGATTCTCTTGCCTTAGCTTCCAAAGTAGCTAGGACTACAGGTGTGCACCATTTCACCAAGCTGATATATTTTTATTTTTATTTTTTGCAGAGATGGGGTCTTGCTCTGTTGCCCAGGCTGTTCTTGAACTCCTGGCCTCTAGCAATCCTCCTGCCTTACCCTCCCAAAGTGTTGAGATTATGGGTGTGAACCACTGTGCCCAGCCTAGCTTTCTAATTTTTGACATTCTAATAGGTGTAAGTGATATCTCAGTGCTGTTTGAATGTGCATGTCTCTATTACTGTAATCACTAATGATTTTGAGCATCTCTTTGAGTGCTTAGGTAGTCTTTTGCATTTATTTTCCTCTTCAAATTGCATGTTTGTATTCTTTGCCTATTTTTCTATTGGGGTTGCTATCTTTTTGCTATTGATTTTTAGGCATTCCTTGTGTATTATGGATATTTCTATTTATTTTGTCCATGCTGTTCTCCTTAGTTTTGATGTGATGACACTTATTAATTTTGTCTTAAGTTTTGTGTATTTGAACTCTTGTTTACAAATGCATTTCCCTGCCCTGAGGTCACAAAGATATTCTCCCACATTTTTTCCTACTAATTGCCTTCACATTTAGATCTTTAATTCATCTGGAGTCCACCATTTAATGAGATATAGGAAGAATTGCATTTTATTTTTCTACATATTGGGAGCTAGCTTTCCCGTCTTCTAAATGGTCCATCATTTTCCTATGGATCTGTAGAGACTCCTTTATGCTATATTTGTGTTCTATTTTATTCATAGATCTATTCATTTTGTTTCATTGGCATGGATCTTGCACCAGTTTCATGATGTTTTTACTAATTTTTTATTACTATAGTTTTACAACCTGTCTAGGTATCTAGTCAGCCAGGTCCTTCTTCTTTATCATTCTTTTTAAAGGTTGACTTAATGGTTCATGGACCTCCCACCTAGAGGTTGCTTTAGTCACTAACTTCCAAGAGCCTCCTGAACTGGCTATTCTGCCCGAGTTCCCCAGACTTCTTTATAGTACTAGTGATGCACGTGTTTGATCTCCCTCTGATTTCTCCAGTTTCAAACAGTGCATCTCAAAAGACCATAATGCTAATCTTAGTGTTGTTTCCATGATTTCCACTAAGCATGAAAAGGAATTTCAAGGGCCAGCACTGGCCACAAATGATCAGCCTGTCCTGTGCTGTTGGGCAGCTGTAACAAGGGTACACTCTTGGCTCAGTTCTGGGCTGAGGATTTACTCTTGAGTAGTAGCATGGTAGTATGTCTCGGTTCAGAATGACTGGAAAAGCTCCAAATGTAATTCTGATATTATTGGAGCAACTCTGTATCCTGAAGATTTTGGTGACTTTAGCTCAAATGTCCAATTTTCTCTGCTTGGCCAGTTTCAAAGACTTCACCCATTTTTTTTTCCTGCATTCCAAGTCATCTTTCCTTGTTTTTCTTTTTTGTTTTGAAGAAGTTAATCTGCAACTTAAGGTAAAAAAAATAGAATAGTTTTCAAGATGATCCCTTTTACTACCTTGGGAAGACAGGGTGATATACTAACATGAGTGAAAAACTGAGATTCCAGTTCTGGTTCCACCACAGGTTATAATTTTAGGAGAGAGACTTTATGTGACATCTCCGTTTGTCCCCATGCAGTTCAAAACAGATTTCAGTCTCTTCTCTATTTTTCTGAAGGAATCTATTCATAAATAAGGTTTGGTGTATTCAACAGCTTTACTGAAGATATGTAGATTGTTATTAGTGCTTCCTACCTTGCACAACCACTTGTCCCCTCACTGGCTCCATTCATCATCCTCTGCTGCCTTCAAGAAGCTCCAGATCTTGCCACAGACATGCTCCACTCAGAGGACTGGAGTTCAATCCCCTCACAGTGCTTTTCTCTTTGGGAAGCACCCCCTCCCCTTTCCCAGGAAATCCCCACTGCTGTTAAACCTCTGGAATTCTAGGGTATAAAGTAAACCTTAACTTATGACATTCTTATTTGTATTGACATTGTTATCATTATTATAACTATCACACTGATAGCTAACACATACATTTAGAGCTTCCTTTGGAATAGTGAATAAAAAATACAGACAATGATGACCTCATTTGAATTCCTGTGCTGGGCCTTTGATGTAGTGTCTACTACAGAGATCATACTGTGGGACTCTATAATAGGTGATATAATTAGTAACTAAAATAAAATTGACAATAATAAAATGAAAGGTACCTTCACTGAGCACTTAGCATGTGCTAGGAGCCATCTAGGTATGTAATATATTATCTTTGACTCTTGTGACAAATTATTGATATAGATATTATTATCTTCATTTGATGGGCTAAAAGCTGTGTCTAAGCAATGCCATGAGTCATACTTTACAGGAAATAACACCTGTGATTGCGAGAGAGAAGATGGATTGGGAAGAAGGAGGAATTGGACTAAATGAAATTTCAATAGGAGCTGCAACCAATCCCATGGGGCTTTAAAATTGGGATGACCTTTCAGAGATACCTCAAATTGAAGCCTTCTTACTCCTGCATTGACCCTTCACTGGGTGAGGGCTGCCTTCGGGAAACTGCATAACCTAGGGCAGCTCCTTTTGGCTGAGGGCACTTCCTAAGGGGAAACTCAGCTGTGAGCCTTTAATCCCCAACACTCCCATCAGCTAGTAGGAGGAGTTCCCAGGTCCTGCAGTGGGATCTGGGTAACAAACACACAACAGCGTTCACTACGGCATATGAACTTGTTCAAGGTCCTGATGGGCCAGTGTTAATACTCTCTGTATTTAAAGATGCTTGCAGTGGTAATTGCTGTTATGTGGAAATAAAGGCAAAATGGTAAGGGGCAAAACTAGGGTTCGATCCAGAGATATTTCTGGCCCTGAGACTCTGCCCTCGACCTCTACCATTTTCGCTATACAATACTAACTATAGCAATTACATTTTTACTAGTAAGCAAATTTGTTTCAAAAGGATCCGTGGAATTCAAATAGAAAAAATATTCTCCAAAGCATATATAGCATACATACAGAATTTGTAATATGGTGCACTTGTTCAAATGCCAGCTTGATTAGAAAAACTGGATTTGAGGAATGACTGTGCTCACTTCTGACTCAATCACTTATTAGTTGAATGATCCCTGCTGATGTGTTCCTCTCTTAGGACCTTAGCTCTCTCATCTGTTAAAGCAGGTGAGAAACTAAAGGCCCTGTCACATCCAAATCAACCGGGCCATGCCTCTGACTGATTTACAAACTTTGTCAATTATAGTTCCCATTTGAGAAAAACACCATGATCAGGGCTCTTGAGACTGTGATGATAATGATGCTAGAGCATTCTGTGAACACCCAGGGCACTCAGCGATGGGAGCAGGCACATGTAATTCTTCCCTTTCCCACCTTCCCTAGACCAAAACATATGCTTCAATCTCCTGACCTGAAACTGACATTACTCATAGGCAAGTAAGGGTTTGTGGGAACCGCTTGCTTGGGACAGATAAAGCTGTAAAGTGCAGGGGCAATGGAGACCCAAAGGGAGAAGGTACTCATGGAGTCACAGAGCTGGTTACTGGCAGAGCTAAGACAGGAACTTTGTTTTTTCGGTCGTTGGACTCCTGTTACAGTGCTCTTTCCTTCCTTTATATCACATTGCATTTTAAAATGTACAATTTATCTCCCTGGGAAAATGTGCACATTTTTAATGATACTTATATAGGTTATTTTGCTCATTTACTTTGGAGGGGATGAGATGGAGGAAGGGCAGAAACAATTACTATTAATCTAAATTTTCCTATACCCATCTTACTATTTAATATCTCTCCAACACGTACCATCTGGTACTGCTAATTACCATAAGGTGACATTTTTTGTGTTGTATAAAAGTAGATATATGTACGTGTGGTCAGAGGAAAACAAGCCTGGTTTAAAAACACCATTTAGAACAGTGGTTGGCAAATTTTTACCTGTCAGCCAAATCTGACTCATCACCTATTTTAATAAATAAAGTTTTATTGGAATATAGTCACATCCATTCCTGACATATTTTCGATGACTCTTTTGTGCTATAAAGAGCTGAGTTGCTATAATTGTGACAGAAATCACGTCAGCTGCAAAGCTTGAGATAGTTACTATCTGGCCGTTTAATGAAAAAGTGTGTTGACATCTGACATCGAAGAATTAGCCTATTTTCAAGACCCATTTCCATGATCACATCTGTTAGTTTTATTTTTGGGGAGATAGAACATCATTGTGAAGGCTTATAACTTTGGACCCAGAAAGGCCTGGATTCAAAACCCATTGTGACCATGTATTGGCCATAAGACCTTGGCCAAGATACCAAACCTCTCTATGCTTAAGTTTCTTAATTTGAAAAATAAGAGTAGTACCATCAACCACTCTCTGTGGATATAAGAGGTAAATGAAACTATACATCAAAAGCACTAAGAACAGTGTCTGACACATGGTGATTACTAAATAAATGGGAGTGTTTACTCCATTGAGCCTTTGTTTGCTGACTTTTGTTACTATTGATGTTCTCTTGACATGAGGCTACTGCTTTAGTCATTCATTTTCAGCAAGTCTCCATATCCCAACCCTGACTTTTGGACCGGATGTTGAACCTTTGTCCACTATCTTGTTTCCAGTACTGCTGATAAATACCACTTTTGTCACTTCCGCCACAGGACCACTGCCCGTTTTGTATAGAACCTGCTATTCCTATTCAAAATGGTGAACTCAGTAGAGAGAATTTGAGACTTTTTTTAGGTAGAAGTGACAAGAATAGATAGCAACTGAGATGTACCTAAGGAACAGTTGTTGAGAATGACTTGGAATTCCAACTGGGATAACTGGGCAGATCGTGACATCATTAATAATGATTGAGAATACCACAGGCAAGTATGTTTTTGCCTTGTAGGAAAAATATATCCAGAAAAGGTACAGTCACCCTTGTAATATTGTTTAACAATATAAATATAATTTTTATTCATCTTAGAATAAAAGTTTGTTATTCTAGGCTCTTAATTGATTGTCCCCACAAATAATGCATTTTTTTACACAAACACTTACATAGCTCTCACCATACCAGGCACTCTTGTAAGAGACATTTTTTTTTTTTTGACAGAGGCTCGCTCTGTCACTAGGCTGGAGTGCAATCTCGGCTCACTGCAACCTTTGCCTCTCGGGTTCAAGCAATTCTCCTGCCTCAGCCTCCCAAGTAGCTGGGACTACAGGTGTGTGCCACCATGCCCAGCTAATTTTTTGTATTTTTAGTAGAGATGGGGTTTCACGATGTTGGCCAAGATGGTCTTGATCTCTTGACCACGTGATCCACCCGCCTCGGCCTCCCAAAGTGTTGGGATTACAGGTGTGAGCCACTGCGCCTGGCCTCTAAGCCCTTTATAGTATAATTATAATTTAATCCTCCTGACATTTCTATGAGATAGATGTTATTATTCTTATATTAAAGAGAAGGAAACTGAGGCAAAGAAAGGTTAAATGACTTGCTAAGATGACATCGCTAGTATGTGTTTATCATCCAAGGAAGGCACTTACAGCAAACATGGCCATTTTTTTAGAGGTTCATATCACACTGGGAACTGGCTGAAGCTGAACAGATCTCAGAGATATCCTGTACTGATGACCCATTGCAAGGTTGTACTTGGTGGTAGACAGCTGCAGGTATAGAGCAAGCAGGTACCAAGAGAAATGCTTTGAACAGTTTCCTTCAGCAGTTGTAAGACTGATAACATAGAATAATTTATGGTTGCTTTACTGAATAATTTACCAACCAAATCATTCACAAAAGCAGTAAGATGTGAAATAGGAAAACGTGAGAGACATGAATTTGATCTAGGGAAGAATCAATAAGAACCAGTGGGGCCAAAAACTGCCCGTGAGGGCTCGGGCACCTTTGCGCTCACAGAGGGAAGGCAGGTCTCTGTTGGATTCAGCTGACTTCAGGAGGTAAAACAGAGCTTGCTGTTTCCCGTACACAGTGTGGCCTGAGTGCCTACATCAGCTTTTAGTGGACTCAGTTTGTTTTTTTCTCACTCATCCACTTTTTCTGAATAGTTATGTAACTTACCTTTGTCTAGGGTACAGAGTAGATCTTGGTATTAGGATTCACATTTGCCTTATAGATTTCACTGGATCCTTCTTGCAAATTGCATGACTTCTAAAAATGATCATCTGGGGAGTGCTATGCAGTTGATAAAGGATTTTGCATGTTATCTTGCTTAATCCACATAACTACTCTTATGATCAAGGTTGTGTTGTATCTCATAGGTGGGCTCCAAGGCATAAAGAGGGTAAAGGCCCTGCTCAGGGTCTCAAGTGCAGACTGACTCTTAGTCCCCTCTCTTTCAGCTCTACCCTCATTGCCTTCATCTCATTGGCCACAGGGAAAGATCAGATCCAATGTCAAAAGATCTGGGTATCTGTGATAACCACTTCATTAATTGTAGTCCCTTCTGCATTCTTTGCCCCATCTATTATCCATGTAGACATCTGTGTAATATCACTTGGGAATCAAAAATATTTTCTTTGTAGTGTAACTTCGGTATTAAATGGCCATTCTGAACACTCATTTTTCTAATCTTGTTTAGTGCCTGTGCCACGGGCACTTTTGCTGCCCCCTAGGCTTTTGAGGTAACTTATCTTAATTAACTGAGAAGAAATCATGGTGACTGGCTAAAGAGAAATGATCTCAGCTTTAGAATCAACTCTGATAATTAAATAAAGGGAACTGATTTTTCTGAAATAATCTTGTAAATGGTCTTACTGTCTTGTTTAAAGAATCTTAGAGAATTCAACTAAAGAAATTGTCAAGCCTAGTTTTCCATTTCTCACAGTTGAGACTCCGGATGATTATTGTACAATAACAGTAACAACTACAAATTTTATATAGTGATTTACGACTCAAAAAATGCTCGAGTCAGAATGTGAATGCTGATTAGACAGCTCCAACTTCCTCCCAATCCTTATGCCACGTGCTGAGAGCTTGACTAGCTAACAGTCTTGTCACTGTACCTAAATAAATGGGCCATTATTAAGTGCATTAAATTTCTTTGCCTATTTTATCAATTGAGTGGAATTTACCTTCAGTTGATCTATGTGTTGCCGCAATATTTGAACGTCATAAAATTTCCTATCCATGTGTTATGGCTCATTCAGTTATATTGTAATGACCTCCTAGCTGGATTGCAAATAAATTGGTTTGGGACCAATAGCCTTGAGATATGAATATTGACAAAGTAAAGAACAATTGCATGAGAGTTACAAGAAGGAGAAATTTTGTTTTAAGATACACAGATCCACTGTGCAAATCATGGGGTCTTGATTTGTTTATAGTTTCCCAATGAGTGCTGAAAAGAAAAACTTCCTTGATTTCTGTTACACATGTTCAGAATTCTGCTAATCGAAGTTTCAGCAAACGGTCAGAGGTCAGGTCCATTATGGGCCATTTTTCTTGTGTATTTTCCATGGATAATTGGCCATCATTATCAACCATTGCCTTTGACCCTTTGACTTTTTGCTCTGGAGATGAGAGCTTAGCAAAGGTGGGGAGTGGTTGTTCAGAATTGTTCCCATTGCCTATTGGAGGCACCTTGGGGGGAAAGAGCAGTTCTGTGTGTTTGATATCCTTTATCCCCTTTCTGGGCAGCTAATATTCATCTATTAAAATCCCCATAAATTAAAGAGTTTGGGTGGGAAACAGGATTATTGCTTATTTTATTTTATAAGAAGAGATTCTTAGGAAGTTATTCTCTCAGTCTCTCAGATTATCAACACCCTTTATTTCTCTAAAGCACTGCTTTATTATAAACTGCATTGTGAAAAATTAAACTCAGAAGATGGAATTATTATAGTAACATGCAAGTACTCTCCTCTCGTTATCTTCTTTTGCCCTTAATTGACCTTTAATAAGGACTTTTTAAAAGAAGGAGTGCATAAAGGCATTTTTTTTTTCTGAAATATTCAAGCACTATAAGAGAATATGGAATTTTAAAGATAAGTGGTGAAAATCCACTTTATTTCTCAGTCTAGGCCAACTTATGTCACAGTAATAACCTGGCTTAATGACATACAGGGTAAAAGGTTTATTTGTCTCTCATGTTACACATCCATTGTGGGTTGGCTGGGAGCTCAGCACCATTCTTGCTGAGGTGCCCAGGGTGTCAGGGCTGTCAATGACAGTCACTAGATGAGACAGAAAGAGAACATGGTGCATGATGCCTGGAGTCTTAAAGCTTCTCATCTGGAAATTACACAGGTCCCTTGTATTAACATTTCACTGGCAAAGGTAAGTCATGTGATCACACCTAACGTTAAGGCAGGTGGGGCAATGCACTGGTGCCCCATACAGAAGAGGAATAATAGAAATATTTGTTGGACAGCACCAATAGACCAAAGTCTATTGTATAGACTTTTATATTTCAAACTGCAGCACTTCTCTCTCCATTTATAGATAAACATATCCAACATTATTTCAATTATAGGACTTCTCAGTAGTTTTTGACATCTGGTAGAAAGGATCCTTCTCATCACTTAAAAATATTGGGAAGATACTTGTATGTTGATAAAAGTTAGAATAATTATCTCAAGTTACGTAAAAAGTCCTTTGAGAACCATGATTGGAATTGCTTTATATTTAGGGATTAATGTTTGGAGAATCTATATCTTTTCTAAGGTCTTCAGAAACATGAGGTTGCCAAATTTTTCCAGTTTTCTTTTAGATACCCATTTGGAGTTTGTAATATCTACACATTTCCCTGTAACTTTGTTTTAGCTCTGTCCCATATATTTGTAATGTAGCGTTTGTATTAGCATTCTATTTGTTACTTATTTTTAATTTATTGAATAAAATCAGAGAACATAATATGTGTGGTGTCTATTCTTTGAACTTTGTCGAGGCTTCCTTTTCTTACTTATTACATGTCCTATTTTTGTTTAGCTGGTTTTATTTAAATTTTAAATTTATTGTTAAAATGTTGTACTTGCTATTTTTCATATTTTAAAAAATCTTCAGATTTTTCATATTTATTTTCATGTTTAATTTTTTTGTATCATCTCTCTTTTTTACTTAAACACGTGCCAAAGATTTATTCATTCTGGGGGGCAAAAGGGAAGATTTTTTCCAAAGAAGAGGCTCGTAGTTTTAGTAAACAAGTGTTTTTGTTTCTTATTTAATTAAACTAAATTTTAATAATTATTAATTTATTTCTTTTACTATCCTTCAGTTCAACTTACTGTTCGTTTTTCTAGCTGCTTGTGTTGAATATGTAATTCTTATTTTAATCTTACTTGTTTTATAACAGTTAGTTCAAGGTTGTAATAAGTACTCTGTTTTTTTTGTTTTGTTTTAAGATCCACAACAGAGCACACATATGATGTGTGTTCTCTAACATAGTTGCTCTGAATAACACTTTGGCCACATCCAATAGGCTTATAAATGCACTGCCTTCCTAGTCATTCATTTATTTCTAAGTATGTCATTTTATTCCTGTTTTCCTGTTTTACCAAAAGGCTTATTAAATGTTTTCTTTCTTTGTTTGTTTCTAATTTTTAAATGACTTGATGCATTTTTGGTTATCCCTTTATTGTTATTAACTTTGGATCCAGTGAATGTAGTCCTTTGGGATTTTTGAGGCTCTTCTTTGGGAACTCATTATCAGAAGTTGGGAATGTCCACGTGTGGTATAAAGCAAGCAGGTTTGTTTATTAGGTCAAAAGTTTTATAAACATGTTTCCCTCTCATATATATATCTATACACGCACACACGCACACATTTTGATCATGTTTCTTGATGACTGGATTAAAAAATATGCTATATGTAAATAATGAAGTACCTCTGAGTCATGAAAAGAATGAAATCACGTCTTGCAGCAACATGGATGGAACTGGAGGATGTTATCTTAGGTAAAACAACTCAGAAACAGAAAATCAAATACTGTGGGTTCTCATTTAAAAGTGGGAGCTACAGGATACAAAATTAATGTGCAAAAATCACAAGCATTCTTATACACCAATAACAGACAAACACAGAGCCAAATCATGAACGAACTTCCATTCACAGTTGCTTCAAAGAGAATAAAATACCTAGGAATCCAACTTACAAGGGATGTAAAGGACCTCTTCAAGGAGAACTACAAACCACTGCTCAGTGAAATAAAAGAGGACACAAACAAATGGAAGAACATACCATGCTCATGGATAGGAAGAATCAATATCGTGAAAATGGCCATACTGCCCAAGGTAATTTATAGATTCAATGCCATCCCCATCAAGCTACCAATGAGTTTCTTCACAGAATTGGAAAAAACTGCTTTAAAGTTCATATGGAACCAAAAAAGAGCCCGCATCTCCAAGACAATCCTAAGTCAAAAGAACAAAGCTGGAGGCATCACGCTACCTGACTTCAAACTATACTACAAGGCTACAGTAACCGAAACAGCATGGTAATGGTACCAAAACAGAGATATAGACCAATGGAACAGAACAGAGTCCTCAGAAATAATACCACACATCTACAGCCATCTGATCTTTGACAAACCTGAGAGAAACAAGAAATGGGGAAAGGATTCCCTATTTAATAAATGGTGCTGGGAAAATTGGCTAGCCATAAGTAGAAAGCTGAAATTGGATCCTTTCCTTACTCCTTATATGAAAATTAATTCAAGATGGATTAGAGACTTAAATGTTAGACCTAATACCATAAAAATCCTAGAGGAAAACCTAGGTAGTACCATTCAGGACATAGGCATGGGCAAAGACTTCATGTCTAAAACACCAAAAGCAACGGCAGCAAAAGCTAAAATTGACAAATGGGATCTAATTAAACTAAAGAGCTTCTGCACAGCAAAAGAAACTACCATCAGAGTGAACAGGCAACCTACAGAATGGGAGAAAATTTTTGCAATCTACTCATCTGACAAAGGGCTAATATCCAGAACCTACAAAGAACTCAAACAAATTTACAAGAAAAAAACAAACAACCCCATCAAAAAGTGGGCAAAGGATATGAACAGACATTTCTCAAAAGAAGACATTCATACAGCCAACAGACACATGAAAAAATGCTCATCATCACTGGCCATCAGAGAAATGCAAATCAAAACCACAATGAGATACCATCTCACACCAGTTAGAATGGCGATCATTCAAAAGTCAGGAAACAACAGGTGCTGGAGAGGATGTGGAGAAATAGGAACACTTTTACACTGTTGGTGGGATTGTAAACTAGTTCAACCATTATGGAAAACAGTATGGCGATTCCTCAAGGATCTAGAACTAGATGTACCATATGACCCAGCCATCCCATTACTGGGGATATACCCAAAGGATTATAAATTATGCTGCTATAAAGACACATGCACACGTATGTTTATTGCAGCACTATTCACAATAGCAAAGACTTGGAATCAACCCAAATGTCCATCAGTGACAGACTGGATTAAGAAAATGTGGCACATATACACCATGGAATACTATGCAGCCATAAAAAAGGATGAGTTTGTGTCCTTTGTAGGGACATGGATGCAGCTGGAAACCATCATTCTTAGCAAACTATCACAAGAACAGAAAACCAAACACCGCGTGTTCTCACTCATAGGTGGGAACTGAACAATGAGATCACTTGGACTCAGGAAGGGGAACATCACACACCGGGGCCTATCATGGGGAGGGGGGAGGGGGGAGGGATTGCATTGGGAGTTATACCTGATGTAAATGACGAGTTGATGGGTGCAGCAGACCAACATGGCACAAGTATACATATGTAACAAACCTGCATGTTATGCACATGTACCCTACAACTTAAAGTATAATAATAATAAATAAATTAAAAAAAAAAAAAAGTGGGAGCTAAATGGCTGGGCACAGTGGTTCACGCCTGTAATCCCAGCACTTTGGGAGGCCAAGGCAGGTGGATCACGAGGTCAGGAGATAGAGACCATCCTGGCTAACACGGTGAAACCCCGTCTCTACTAAAAATACAAAAAATTAGCCGGGCATGGTGGCGGGCGCCTGTAGTTTCAGCTACTCGGGAGGCTGAGGCAGGAGAATGGCGTGAACCTGGGAAGCAGAGATTGCAGTGAGCCGATGTTGCACCACTGCACTCCAGCCTGGGTGACAGAGTGAGACTCTGTCTCAAAAAAAAAAAAAAAAAAAAAAAAAAAAGTGGGAGCTAAGTAATGTGTACACATGGATATACAGTGTGGAGTGATAGTGAGACTCAGAAGGGTACAGGGGTGGCAGGAAGAGATGGATGATGAGAAATTAGTTAATGGGTACAATGTATGTTATTTGGGTGATGGATACACTAAACGCCTAGACCACTACACAATACATCCATGTAACAAAATTGTACTTGTGCTACTTAAATTTATATAAATTTAAAAGGAGAAAGAAATATGTTCTAAAAAATTAAACTTTCTTATATTTATATATTTTTAAATTTATTTTTACAGAGGGAAGAATTTTCAAATCTAGATTTTTCAGTTTCTCTTTCACTTCAAAATTTTTATCTTAAATATTTTGATTTTGTATTGCTAATTACATAAAGTTCAAGGATATTATAACATTGTTTTGGATTTTACACTTTATCATTACAAAATAGCGCTTTGCTCCAGATCTTTGCTCCAGATTTTGCTTTTGACTTTATACCATTTTGGCTCTGCATGAAGTTTTGCCATTTCTATTTTCCTTTTGTTCAATTTTTCAATTTTACTTAGTTCATCTTCTTCCATCTTTATAATTTTTAATTTTCATATGTCATTCTATTTTAGATATGTCTTCCATTAAGGTGATAAAACTATAATTTAACCCTTTTAAAACATTTTTTGATAGTTCATTTTTAATAGGAAAATTTAAACCATTTATATTTATTATTACTGGCCTCAAATTTTATGCTTGGTCTATACAATGCTTCTTATTTTCTTTTCTCATATTTGTTGGTCTTCGTGTGTGTGTTTGTGTGTTGAAGTTGAATGAGTTTTCTTAGTTCCAACTTTCTCTTCTAGCTTGAAATTATGATTCAATATCTATTTTTGGTACTATGTTTAAATGCATATTGCACATTTAAAAACTCATATTTTTCTATAATCATTTAGTCATTGTACTTCCTTTAAACCACTGAAATAATTTTAAAATACCATTTCTTTTATTCTCACTAACATGTTGTGAAAAATATTTTCATCAGTTGTTAAAGAGAATGTATTAACTATTGTTTAGAAATAACCATCATTACTTTTTGTGAGTATTCCTCATCTGTATTCTGTGATTAAATTTTTATATTTCTGCAGTGTATCATTGAGTGATTCAGAAAAGGTCTGGTTTGATAAACCATCTACATTCTTGTATGACAAAAATCTATCTATCTATCTATCTATCTATCTATCTATCTATCTATCTATCTATCTAATTTTTAGATGGAGTCTTGCTCTGTTGCCAGGCTGGAGCGCAGTGGCGCAATCTCAGCCCACTGCAATCTCCGCCTCCCAGGTTCAAGCGGTTCTCCTGCCTCAGGCTCCTGAGTAGCGGGGACTACAGGCATGTGCCACCACGCCCAGCTAATTTTTGTGTTTTTAGTAGAGACGGGGTTTCACCATGTTGGCCAGGCTGGTCTCGATCTCCTGACCTGGTGATCCTCCACCTCCGCCTCCCAGAGTGCTGGGATCACAGGCGTGAGCCACCGCGCCGGGCCCTATTTTCTTTTTAAAAATCTTTCACATACATGGTAGTTTTCATATAGAATTCATGGGTCCAACGATTTACCTTTGAAACTTCAAACATATTTGTAGTAATTGTCTAGTGATCTAGTGATATTGATGGAAAGCTGAGTGTAAATTGATTTCTTTTGAAGGGGCTTCTGTTTATCTTTGAAAATTGTATGCTTTTATTGTTACCCGTGGAATTCCAAAGTTTTACTAAGATGTTTTTCATATGAGCTACTTATAAATCTGTTTACTTATTATTCAGTGTGCTTTTCAGTATAAAGAACCATGAATTCCTTCACATCAAGGACATTTTTAATGATATTAATCGATTAATATATGCTTTAGAACTCTAACTCCATGGAAACTGAGCTTTCTAGATGAATCCTCCAATATTTAGCACAGTGCCTTAATGTATTAGGTGCATTATAAAATCACCTTGAATTAGAAATGCCCTCAGAAAAGAACACAATGCCTAATTCCTGATGGAGTTCATTTAGGAAGAGTTCATAGATTATGTAGCATATTGAATACGCCTTGAAGACAGAGCCAGATTATGAGAATTGGAAAAATGTTTTGAAATGTAAAAGTAATAGCCAGGGCTAAGGTGTGGCTTTGGAAAGGTTCAGGCGGCAGAAAAAGCTTTGCTAGAATAAAGGGAATTTATGCTGAGAGGTAGTAAAATATATGGCTAGAAAAATAGCCACCAGATTTTGCAGGTTTTTTTTTTTTTTTTTTTTTTTTTTTTTTTACCCCAGGCGAAGACATTTATGTGTTTTATGAAGTGGGCAGTGAGAAGCCACAGAAGTGACATCATTCATGTAATGTACATGATTTTTTTTTTTTTTTGAGACAGAGTCTCGCTCTGTTACCCAGGCTGGAGTGCAGTGCAATCTTGGCTTACTGCAAGCTGTGCCTCCCGGGTTCACCCCATTCTCCTGACTCAGCCTCCCGAGTAGCTAGGACTACAGGTGCCCACCACCGGGCCTGGCTAATTTTTTTTTTTTTCTGCATTTTTAGTAGAGATGGGGTTTCACCGTGTTAGCCAGGATGGTCTCAGTCTCCTGACCTCATGATCTGCCCGCCAAGCCTCCCAAAATGCTGGGATTATAGGCATGAGCCACCGTGCCTGACTGATGTACATGGATTTAAATATGACTGAGTTGCATGAGTGACTGGATTAGAAGGCTCTGCGTTGTCTTGATGGGAGATTACAAGGGTCAGAACCAATGTAGTGGCATTAATCATGGAAAGGAAGAAATGAATGTGAGAGATGGGAGGAGAGAGAGAAAGATAATGATGTGGCTTATATCAGCACGGGCAGGCTAACAGAAAGAAAAGTGAGAATTTTAAAGAAATAAGGCAACCAGTAAAGAGGACGTTGGGGTGAAAGATGATTTCAACTTTAGGTGTATTTAGATTCTGGTTTTCTTTGAACATCTGTCTGGGGAACTGCAATGGCCAGATAGAAATAGGGCATGTATGTTTATTGCGGCACTGTTCACAATAGCAAAGACTTGGAACCAATCCAAATGCCCATCAATGATAGAATAAAGAAAATGTGGCACATGTACACCATGGAATACTATGCAGCCATAAAAAATGAGTTCATGTCCTTTGCAGGGACATGGATGAAGCTGGAAACCATTATTCTCAGCAAACTAACACAGCAACAGAAAACCAAACACCGCATGTTCTCACTCATAAGTGGGAGTTGAACAATGAGAACACGTGGACACAGGGAGGGGAACACCACACCCTGGGGCCTGTTGGGGGATTGGGGGGCTAGGGGAGGGATAGCATTAGGAGAAATGCCTAATGTGGATGACAGGTTGATGAGTGCAGCAAACCACCATGGCATGTGTATACCTGTGTAATAAACCTGCATGTTCTGCACATGTATCCCAAAACTTAAAGTATATAAAAAAAAAAAAAAAAGAAAAGAAAAGCAATAGGGCATTATAAATCAGAAGGTGGGAATGCTTAATAGGTACAAAAAAATAGCGATAAAGAATGACTAAGACCTAGTATTTGATAGTACAACAGGGTGACAATAGTCAATAATAATTTAATTTTACATTTTTAAATAACTAAAAGAGTATAATTAGATTGTTTGTAACACAAAGCATGAATACTTGAGGGAATGGATACCCCCTTCTCAATAATGTGATTATTATGCATTCCTATATCAAAACATCTCATACACTGCATACATATATACACCTATTATGTACCCACAAAAATTAAAAATAAAAATTTTTAAAAAAGAAATAAGGAAGAACAATTCTTAATAGCATGTGGCATACAGATGCTTTATAAATATAGTTTTGTTGTTGTTTGCTCAGGGGCTTAAAATGTATTTGTGAGGTCAAGGTGACACCTTATAGGCAACAGTAATACAGAGAATATAATTTAGAGCTGACTTGGCATGACACATTTCCAGTGTTGTGAGCATTTAGGAAAAAAAGGAGATTAAGGACTTTTTGGGGGCTGGGCACGGTGGCTCAAGCCTGTAATCCCAGCACTTTGGGAGGCCAAGATGGGTGGATCACGAGGTCAGGAGATCGAGACCATCCTAGCCAACATGGTGAAACCTGGTCTCTACTAAAAATACAAAAATTAGCTGGGTGTGGTGGCACACACCTGTAGTCCCAGCTACTTGGGAGGCTGAGGCAGGACAATTGCTTGAACCCAGGAAGCGGAGGTTTCAGTGAGTCAAGATCTTGCCAGTGCCCTCCAGCCTGAGTGCTAGGTGACAGAGCGAGACTCTGTATTTTTAAAAAAAAAAAAAAAAAAAAAAAAAAAGGACTTGTTAAAGAGAACTTAAATTGGCCTTTGATAGGTGGAAGAGTTTAGTTGGGTGCAAGCACAGGGAAGTTTGACATTGATGCCATCTTTTAGAATTAAGAGGTACCCATATGTTATGATCATTATGAGTAAAAGGATTGATAACCAATTAGGCCTGATGAAGGCCAAGGAATTCCCATGTATTTCCAGGTTTCTGTACTCTGCATGGCAGTTTGCTGTTGCATGTCTGTCATCCACACTAAATCTGAAGTAGATCTATGTCTGTTTAGAACTGTAGCTGGCACAGGGTAGTGGGTTTAATAACAGATGCAAAATGTGGGACTGACAGGATGTATGCCCCTGCAAACAGGATGGTGCTTAATCCCTTGGAAAGTAACGTAATGCAATTCAGTGCAAGATTTCACAGAGACTTTAGATGATTTTGTTTCCCAAGAAAACCTAACAGAATTATGCAGCTGTACGCCCTTAGGATGGGCACCAATAGACCAAAAAAAAAGTATTCTTTTTCAAAGAGCAGACTAAATTTTGCCTCATTTCCCCCACGATGTTTGCTCTCTGCTTTCTAGGAAGAAGCAAAGCACACCATTGATGTGTGTGGGTGTGATCAGTAGCATCTTCTAAGAGGTCTACAAAGAGATATTGCAAAGCCAGGGCTATCAGTGATTCCTTTGTGAAACATTGGGCCAGACATTCCGTAGCCCCATCCTGCTCTGGTGATTACATAAGCAGATATTCTGGAAGCACTTTCTCTACAGATGGAGAATTGTCACCATCTGCCAGGACAGCTCCTGCTCATCTTTCATGACTCAGCTCAAATGTCATAACTTCAAGGGGCCTTCAGCTCTCTGGCCCTCCCTGCCCCCATGAAAGCTCTACCCAGTATTTTGCTCCTTCAGCTGCATTTGAAGCACTTAGCTCTGCTTGTTAATTGTTGGTGGAATTGTCTGTAGACTGTGACCTTGAGTGTGCAGAGTCTGGTAGAGTCATCTCTGGATCCCCCACTCTGAGAACCATGTTTGGCCACTGCAGGCTCTCAACAAAGGCTTGCTGAGGGGATGAATGAATGAATGAATGAATGGCATGAATATATGGGCTCTGGTGAATTTTTTGTCTACATTTTGCTGGCCAGCAGCTGCATTAGGTCTACAAACTGAACACTGTGGCTCAAGGTGTCAGAGCTGCTCTCCTTCCAGTGAAGGCTTGGATGGAGTGAGATGCAGGTTATGGGGATATGTGTCACCTCTACTCCTCATTCAGAAGGATACATACCTCACTGGACCATAAAAAATGAGAACTGAATTCTCTGCGTGTTTGAATAAACTCCCACCTTGTTGCTCCACTACAATCTGAGAAAATTTCACTGCACAAATAGAGGCAGTGTACACCCCTCACAGACACTTTCCTTTCTCCTGTTGAGAGGTGAAACCAGCTGGACTTCTGGGTCGGGTGGGGACTTGAAGAACTTTTTTGTCTTACAAGAGGTTTATAAAATGCACCAATCAGTGCTCTGTGAAAATGCACCCATCAGTTCTCTGGGACTAGCTAGAGGTTTGTAAAATGTGCCAATCAGTGCTCTGTAAAAACGCACTAATCAGCACTCTGTGGCTAGCTAGAGGTTTGTAAAATGGACCAATCAGCAGGACATGGGTGGAGACGGGAATAAAACCTGGCCATCCCAGCCAGCAGGAGCACCATGCTCGTGTCCCCTTACTCGGTTTGGAAGGTTTATTCTTTCACTCTTCCCGATAAATCTTGCTGCTCCTCACTCTTTGGGTCTGCGCCACCTTTAAGAGCTGTAACACTCATTGCGAAGGTCCGCGGCTCCATTCTTGAAGTCAGTGAGACCATCAACCTACCGGAAGGAACAAACTCTAGACACAGTGTGTTTGAAAAAAATACCGGGTAAAACCATGAGATACCATTGGCTCCCTTCTCTAAAGAGATGGAACCCTGCCTTCAATATCAAAGGTTGGGTGCACTGGCAGTATCTTTGCATGCAAATTGCTCCATTGCTGCTGTTTTGCTGCTCTTTGAGTAATTCCAGTTTTGCTTTCCTGGGAATGAAGTTTAGTAAAATGAGAAATGTGGATGCCTATGAACATTTTTGCTATATCCTTGAGACAAATAATGGAACAAATTGTTCTCTGTGGGGTTCCATTCAGGAACCTGGAGGCATGGCATTGTTAGTATTATTATCATTAGCAGCATGGCAACTTAGTCTATTTTCATACTGGCAGCAAAAAAAAAAAGTAATATTTAACTACTTGGCCATCCAGAGAAGTGTTATGGATTTGCAATTTTGCACTTTAGTGGGGTAATAGAAGAGGTACAGAAATGAAAGCTGTTTTAAATTTTCATGCAAGGGTAGAAACACAGAAGATCTGTGAATGGATTGAAGCTTTGGTCAAGAAATGGAGGTGGTTGTTCGATTTGAAGGTCTTGAGTTCTCCTCAGGCTAATTGTGGACAGTCTTTTCTTGACTAGCACATATCAGCCAGCTGGGTTTTATATTATAGAATTAGCCTTTCAAAAAGGACAATGCATTGTTAGCTTAGTTACTATATAGTAGTGCAATGAGATGATGTATGAGGATGTATTTTGACAACTGCCAAGTGCTGTGCATGGGAAGGATGACAGTGATGGTGATGATCATAATGATCATGATGATTTATCAGCAGACATTCTAACCCAGAGATAGTTGTGTCCTGTGGGGAAATGAAGGTCTATAGCCTCATAAATCACAGCGAATCAGTCCCCTGAGTCCCAGCAAAGGAGACACAGGTGTGGAATTCTACGTGTAGCTGGAGTTCAGAAGCTCCAAGGGATTGAATGCTAAGAGCTTTGTATCTCTGTAAGAAGTTCTCTGTAAGAAGTCATCTCTGCGAGAAGTCACTCTTGCATTGAAGGCACTGCGCTAAAAGAAAAACTTGATTTGCTATTCAGAGAATCATGTCACTTTGGTTGTGCTGACACTGCCCTGCTTTTATACACCATACCCACATGCAGTCCCTAAACACACATCCTCACATTATACATGTACCCCATGTGCACACATATAGACAGCTCCATGCACACACCTCCCATCCGATGTGCACACACTGGTATCTACCACCCTGATAAATATACCCCATCTGTATTTTACATGCAGAGTCCATATACCCCCATACATGTTTTCTCTCTAATCTCTCTCCATGTCCACAGCCTCCATCCCTTATTCATGTACCCCTCACATCCTTCATAAATAAACATCTTGCACATCTGTACACACCCCCACATACCCTACTCTTACATAGTATTCCATGTTCTCCCGCATCCCACATACACCCCAATACATGCAGACCCATAGAATGTACTCAGACACTCGTATACATAGTCATGCATGCATGCAGGTGGTCACGGTGTGTCTGGGGTAGAGAGAGGTACAACTGTTGAGGGACAAGTTAATCTGTGCATATTTATTACACTTAAGCTGTCATTCTCTTTCCCCTTTTCTGCCTTTCCCTCCTGGCTTCCTCCCTGACAATTGTTTGTAGAGCAACTCTTTTGACTTTTCATAAACATCCTTTGCTTTGCCTAAAATGTAAGTGTATGACCTCAATTACGATCTATTAACCTTTTCAAAAATTAATGAATTAATTTTTGTTTTATTTTTATAGATTTAGAGAGTACAAGTAGTTTTGCTACATGGATATATTGTATTTTGGTGAAATCTGGGCTTTTAGTGTAAGCATCACCTGAAAAGTATACATGGTACCCATTAATTTCTCATCCACTACCCCTCTGACACCCTCCCACCTTTCTGAGTCTCCAGTGCCTATCTTTCTACTTTCTAGGTCCATGTGTACACATTATTTAGCTCTCACTTCTAAGTGAGAACATGTGGTATTTGACTTTCTGTTTCTGAGTTATTTCACTTAAGAAAATGACCTCCAGTTCCATCAATGTTGCTGTGAAAGATACAATTTCATTATTTTTTATGGCTGAGTAGTATTCTGGAGTATGTGGGTAGGTAGATAGGTAGGTAGATAGATATATACCACATTTTCTTTATTCAATTATCTGTTGATGAACACTTAGGTTGATTCATCTTTGCTATTGTGAGTAGTGTTGTGATAAACATATAAGTACGGGTATCTTTATCATATAGTGATTTCTTTTCCTTTGGGTAGATACACAATAGTGGGATTCCTGGATCAAATGGTAGATCTATTTTTAGTTATTTGAGAAATTGTCATACTGTTTTCCACAGAGGTTATACTAATTTACATTCCCATTTTTTTGATGAACTCAGATGCAGAAAGTTTCTTAAGAAGAATTCATTTGGGGATATGTTTGTATTTATTCAGCTGTTCCCATTACCAGATCATTGAACCATTCTAGAAACTTCAAATCCATTGAGATGGGATTAATGCCTTTGCCTGCTCAGACAGAGGACAGAATGACCATTGGAAGTGTTCATCAGTGTTTTCCTGCTCTTAGATGGAAAGGCCAAGGCCACCCCAAGCATGCTGAAATTAGTGGGCCATTGTCAGGAAGAAGTTTGGAACTACATATGGAACCAGGTAACCGCTTTTCTTTTTCCCTTAGCTGAAAAAAACTACTAGTTCAAAGACATTGATGTAAGTGGCACAAGGGGCATACATTTTGCAATTTGTCTTTAGCAGCCCAGCAAGATGAGATTTTAAAGACTTTGTGGCGTCTTCTCTGTCATCTAGAAGAGTTCTTTGATTTTTGCACAGCTGTGAAATGTTTAGTTGCTTGCCTTCTTATGCTAACCACATCTGGAGCTCTCTGAGACTACCAAATGGCCTCCTGCTTCTTTGGTTTCTCCAGTTAAGAGCTTAACCCTGAATTGATTATTGTGGATGCCTGTGGAACTGTTGCAAATTTCATATAACGAAGGTGAACTCGTACCTCTAGAAGACAGAAAAGCTTTGGAAATAAAGCCATCGACCTCAAACAGGAAATTCTGATGTATTTTCCCAGAAGGTTTAACAAGGAGGAGCACTTTCTCAGAATCACTGCCTCACTATTTCATGCCCACAGTTAGACTCACTGTGGACTGGTCCAGCATTGCCAGACACATAAGGATACCAGAAGTGGAGGGAGAGGAGAAAATGTAATCTGTTTATAAGTGGGACTCAGAAAGGCACATGGAGATGCTTCAAATGCATAGCCTTTTGCTTCCTGTTTTTTGTTTTTTTAATTTAGTACTCTATTCCAGTTTTCCATCGAGCTAGAGAGACATATGATCTAAAACTGGAGCATATCTAGAAACACATGCCACTTCAATTGCAGTGGTATGAAAGCTGCATGCAAGGACCTAGGACTGACATCCACCAATATTATTGCATCACTGGGGTACTTGTAAGAATCAAATCACATTAGGGAGGTTAGGAGGATGAGAAAACTCATTGCAAACTGTGAGGAGATAGACAACTGTTCATTATTCTTCATCTGTCAGTAGCCTTCCTTAAAATATGAAGGCTTTTTTTCCTGCAAATTTTATAAACCAGATGACACTATTTTATGGATCTGCAATTAATCCAAGTCTTCTTTGAAGATGGGGGAAATAAATTTGTCTTTACAACATCTCCAAGAAGAGACCAACAGTCCAGTAGATGATTAGAAAGTCAGAAATTAATTGGTTGAACATTTTTATTCTCCTTGGGCATTTGAACCCAGAAAAGGGAGACAAAGGCACCCTCAGAGTGAGCAAAATGAGAAATGAGAGGGAAGGGAAAGACAGAGGAGAGGTCTGAGGAAAGGGCAAGGGCTGTGAGCCAGAAGCTTCCTCTGTGCTAAATCACTTAATTCTTGCTGTCACCTTGTGGGGAGTGTCACTCAGCTGTCCTCAAGTCCTGTACCCTTCAATATCCCAAAGTGGGCTTGGCAGCTCATCTGCACAGAGATTCCAGCATTCTCTTTAATACCTCCGTTGAGTTCGGGTGTTTGTTTTGATGGTGATAGTGATTGGCTATTCTGTCAACCACACAAAGTAGAAATACCTGCAGTTAGGTTTTTGTATTAAGTAGCAATGGTTTTTTGGGGGGTTTGGTTTCTCTGCAGTTGTATATGAATAGTCTATTTTACAAAAAAGAGGCTCAATAAATCTAAATAACCTTCTCAGTTAATTATGATACTAATTACTAATAAAATACAGAACTGGAATTGAAACTCAGGGCTGTGGGCTTTAAGTTCTCTTAGTTTCTGATTTGCTGCATGGTCTGTAGGGAGAGAACAGCTTTGGGCCAATTGATACCCTGGGACAGTGCTCCCTAGGCTTCATGAGCAAAAGATTGCTGCTTGTGCAATCCTGCCCTCAGCAGGTGGACACTTGGGACACATTAGGGATGGATTTCAACGGCTTCCTGCTTCCAAGAGGAGAAATGATGAATGGAAGTCTTAGCTCCATGCAAAATATCAGCTACTTCTGACATTGCTGGTTCCCTGTCTTCCTCCCCTGGGTTTGCAATAGGTAAGGAAAGGGCAATGGTACTCAGAGGACCTTCCAATCGGCAACATGCCTTAAATCTTAGTGGCTTTGTGGCATTCATGGCTAAACATCGTCACAGGGAAACTCTCATTTCAATAACTGTAAGGAAGTGTGCCTAAGGAATACTGAGCTCAAAACACATTTGAAAAAGGAATTTGAGAAGGGAAAGCAATGAAAGGAAGACAGATTTTTTGTTTTCTTTTGTTTTGTTTTTAGTATTTTTAAGACTCTGATATTTAGTACTAATAGTAAATAATAAAGAAAAAGTTTAACGTTCTTGAAGGCATAGAACAAAAGCTTTTGAGCCAGCATGAAATTCTAGCTGCTTTTTAAAGAAGTTTTTATAGAAATCCACAGGGACACTGTTGAGACCATTTTAATTTTGGTTCTCCTCAAAAGGCCGCTTTTCTCATCATTCACTGATTAGTAGATTTCTTGAGCTGTGAAAACGATTTCTTCTCATTGATCTGATACACAGGGATGGCACTCTCAAAAGAACAGGGCCCGTGAGTGACACTGCAAAGCACCTTGGAACTCACACCTAATATACTCTTTCATGAACAAGACAGCTTATAAGATTGAGACAGATGCGTTTTTAAGACCCAAACATAGGCTAGGGGTGGTAGCTCATGCCTATAATCCCAGCACTTTGGAAGGCCACAGCGGGCAGATCGCTCGAGCCCAGGAGTTCCAGACCAACCTGGGCAGCTGGTGAGACCTTGTCTTTACAGAAATATAAATATTATCTCAGCGTAGTGGCGCATGACTGTAGTCTATAGTCTTAGCTACTGGGGAGGTTGAGGTGGAATGATCACTTGAGTCCAGGAGGTGGAGGCTGCAGTGAGCTGTGATTGTAGTACTGCACTCCAGCCTGGGCGACTGAGCAAGACACTGTCTAAAAAAAGAAAAAAGAAAAAAAAAAGATCCTAACATAATGAGTAGTTTTTTGGTTTTATTTTTATATAAAGCATTTCAATTGATTTTTATCCTCCTATAACCTTAATACTCTTAACTATGGATATGGTTTTGCTGTGTCCTCACCCAAATTTCATCTTGAATTGTAGCTCCCATAATTCCCACATGTCGTGGGAGGGACCCAGAGGGAGGTAATTGAATCATGGGGGCAAGTTTTTCCTGTGCTATTCTTGTGATAGAGAATAAGTCTCACGAGATCCAATGGCTTTATAAAGGGCAGTTCCCATGCACACGCTCTCTTGCCTGCCACCATATAAGACATGCCTTTGCTCTTCCTTCTCCTTCCATCATGACTGTGAGGCCTCCCCAGCCTTTTGGAACTGTGAGTCCATTAAACTTCTTTCCTTTATAAATTACCCAATTCTTGTGTATGTCTTTATTAACAGCATGAGAATCGACAAATACACTTATTTTGTAATATTTTTAATTCTCTAGGAATGCAAAGAATTTAACCTTTGGTGATCAATACATAGTTGCAGATATTTATTGTGGAAAAGGAAAAAGGGGCTGGACACAGTAGCTCACACCTATAATCCCAGCACTTTGGGAGGCCTAGGTGAGTGGCTCACTTGAGGTCAGGAGTTTGAGACCAGCCTGGCCAACATGGTGAAACTCCATCTCTACTAAAAATACAAAAATTAGCTGGGTGTGGTGGTGCATACCTGTAGTCCCAGCTACTTGGGAGGCTGAGGCTGGAGAATCGCTTGAACCTGGGAGGCGGAGGTTGCAGTGAGCTGAGATTGTGCTACTGCACTTCAGCCTGGGTGACAGAGTGAGACTCTGTAAAAAAAAAAAAAAAAAAAAAAAGAGGAAAAGGGTAGGGTCGTGGAATCAAACAGCCAAGGATTACGGACATTACAAACATGGAATTACAATCACACAATTGTTCTGTTTAATTTCTTAACTAACTTGAACTTTTGTTTTCTCGATTGTAAGATCAGGATGACAGTACCTCTCAGATAGGATTGTTTTGAGGATTAAAATTGAGAGCTTATATAAAAAGAGTCTTGAATACTGCCTGGCATGTAGTATTAAAATGGTCATTTTCTTCCCTCTTTCCTACATTGAAGTGCTCATAATCACTATCACTGCCAATTTATTTTTCAGCATAACATTTTGAGAACATCAGAGGCAACCAGATGAGTATTTAATGAAATTAACTGATCATCTCATTTATTTATTCAATTAATATGTAATTTTAGATATGATAAATGGAATGAGCTAGCATAAAAAATATTTACTTGCTAGGGTAATTTCTTCCTGGAACTTAAGTGCCTTTGACTTTTAGTCAAAGAACTCTCTTTGAGAGTCAACTAAATCAAACTTATGGAGAAAAAACCATCAACATAAGATCCTGTTACTTGGGGGGCTGATGTGGGAGAATGGCTTGAGTCTAGGAGAATGAAGCTGCAGTGAACTGTGATCTCACCACTGCACCCCAGCCTGGCCAACAAAGTGAGACCCTGTCTCAAAAAAAAAAAATTCTGTTGTCAGTTGACTGATATATTTTATTTCTACCTGCAGTGAACATGTATTTATAAACATAAATTGAACACATATTGCCTATCCCATATATACATGTGCATATATATATACACACACACATAATATATATTGCATATATGATGCAAGGTGCTTATCCCAGCAGGAAAGGTTTGCAGGCTCATCTCTGAAACTACATTGATAAGAAGTAGAGTGAACACACGTTTTAATTTTTCTCTTAAAAGAGGTTTAATTTATATCTGCTAACTTGATGCAATTATTAATAAAATCTTCTTGTACCCTCCAAAGAGTTCTAGGAGGTGATAAGAAGTGTTTGGATGATATAGTACATGGTCATCCTAGTAACAGATATTGCCACTCAGGAATAGGGACTTTGTGGCTCCTTTTGAAAGATCCTGGGAAGTAGTTGCCTTGACCATTTCTTGCTCAGGGTCGGGATTTCATTTTGAAGTCCTCTGGCGCAGCAACAGCTGGGCTATCCAAGGGGTTGCTATGATGAATGGAAACATGCAGGGCAGCCAAGGCTGGAGGGCTCAAATAATGGATGTCCAGTTTTACAGGATGCGCTCATGTTAACAGTTCCATTGCTAACTAGTTCAAGATCAGCCTTTTGAAAAATGACTTCCCACTTCCAACCTCTAATGAACATAAAACTGTGCAAAGACAGATGAGATGATGCTTTGAGTAATCCTTAATGAAACTGATTTGAGAAATAAAACGATTTGTCTCTCCCATTCGACTGCCTCTTGTTGTATAAAATCGCTGTGTAATCATCTTAAACCAGAATGGACTGGGGAGACTGAGGGACAGAAACTTCTGAGTCTTATGTTTCTGTCATCCACAACTGCTCATCAATAAGAAAGAAGCAAATGTTGCAACAAGTCCTTTCTCATGAGAATACTGAGCATTCATGCATAACTTAAGAAAAATCTTTCCACGGATTTGTGAGCACTTGTGCAATGCATTTGACCCAGTGATTCACCTTGATCTAAAAAGTCAGGAGGCAAGTCCTTGGCAGAAACCTGTTGTTACCCTGAGTAAATTAATTCTGGAGCTCAGCTCACTTCCAACTGTTTACCATTCAGATTCTTGGTGGTCTTAATGCCTGGCACCCATCCTGTTGAACTTGCCAGTTTGACAATTCAATCGGTTATTAACACAGCCTCAACGACTGAAGATTTTAAGTGTGGCCTGCTAGAGAAAACCCTGGATAAGGAGTCTGGCAACATTATTTTCTAGTTCTCTTTGTGACTTGGAAAAACCACTTCACTTCCTTATGCCCCACTTTAATCACCTGGAAGCAAGACTCACGTGCCTCACAGAAGTGCTTTGATCCGGAACACCAGCTGTTCCTTCTGCATACCCTGTTCCTCCCTGCATGCCTGACTGGACTCCTGGCCTGTCCTCCCTGCACCACACTTTCTACAAAAATCGATAGCATTTAGAGAGGCAGCACAGGTGCCAGTCAAATATGTGCCAGTTTTGCCATATGAAAATTCCTGTATTTCTCCCAGGTTCTTTGGAGGAAATGGTTTGTCTCCTCCGAGCTTGTTAACGTGTTATGTCTAGTCTTTCATGGCAACATCCATGCTACTCCTTTGTACATTTTATTATTGTTCTCAAGAGCATACTAGCTGTGGGCTGGCTCTATTGCACCTTCTTTTACCTGGTTGCCAGAAGAAGAAACTTGCAAGTGTTCTTTTTCCTGTCTATTTTTAGAGCCATGTTACAAGTGTTCTAAGTGATTCATTTCACTTGCACTTGGTTTCCTTTCTGCCGTCCTTCCTTTTCCTCTGCCCTTAACTTTCCTCCCAAATCCCCGATCACAGTGCAATTTGCATGACAATTCCTAATTCCTTAGTTTTCTCTTGGACCCATCTGTACCTCTCCAACTCTATTGCTACTGACTGGTTTGTTCAGGTTCTTCTAATCATTATGGCTAGTGCAATTTTCTTCTAAGAGGCTTTCCCAGGCCTCCTGCTAACAATTATCTATAATGCATCAGTAGTTATTTTTATTTATTAATTATTATTATTATTATTTTGAAATAGGGTCTCACTTTGTCACCCAGGCTAGAGTGCAGTGGCACCATCATGGCTCACTGTGACCTCTAACTCCTGGACACAAGCGATCCTCCCACCTCAGTCTCCTGAGTAGTGGAACTACAGGCACATACAGCCACGCCTGGCTTATTATTTTTAGGAGAGAGAAAATTTTGCTGTGTTGCCTAGGCTGGTCTTGAACTCCTGAGCTCGAGCAGTCCTCCTGTGTTAGCCTCCCAAAGTGCTAGGATTACAGGCGTGAGCCACCATGTCCAGTCTGCAGTGATTTTTCTTAAAGACCTTTCTTAAATCTCATCAGCGTGCTCCTGTTTAAAGTCTATCAGGGACCCTTTAGTGCCTGTCTTCAGGGCTGGCTCCACAGGTGTGTAACATGCGCACTTGTATAGGACCCCTGTGCTTAGAAGGGCCCATACCTGGTTTATCGTTCGGTAGTCACTGTTTTGTACTGAGGTCTGCAGATTATGGAGTCAGTCCTGTATTTGGTGTAGAATCTGAGTCACATAAAGAGCCTTTACAACCATGTGGCCACCTCCCCTCATGCCCTAGTCACTGTTCTCTGACCCTAAGCCCTATGCTTTCCTGTTCCTTCCCATGTAGCTTTCCCTCAATCATGCCATTTGGTCTAGTTGGTGTTGTTCATGCAACAACAATTTATTCCATGTTTCCTGTGTGCCAGAGATTGTCACTGGCTAGTGGAAATACAGAGATGAGGGCAGAAACTTGATTTCACAGAAAAAACCAGCTATACATACATAACTCCAATACAATATGGGAAATGCAATAAAAGAGAAATGACTGATAAGCCAGTTACACAAACATGCACAATATATGGCTTCTGTTTGTTTGATGTTTACCAAAATAGAATTGTATTTTACATATTGCCCTGAATGAGTACCTATCTTTTACAATCTTTCTACTTATTTTTGTAGGTTTTTCTCATTGTTTGCTTTTTAAAAACGACACAGATTTTCATCTGCTTCTTTCTTTTTTCAGCAATTCTTTGTGCAAATTTCTCCTAAACCAATGATTAAAACAAACTTTGGGATTATTTTAAGAATCTTCTTTTAATCATTTCTTTGTTTCTGTCATTAGAACAGCAAGCTTAAAGTACATTTTCATTCGACTACTTTAGAAAAGAACATTAAATAGTAACTGTTTTCCAACTTGAGCCTTTTGTGTATTAAAATTAAACATTCAGTTCTACCCTTGTATTTATTCTTTCAGTTAAGCAAACTAGCATATTATTTGGAAATTTTGTTATAAATGCTGGCTTTCCTTTACAATTTTTTTTTTCCCTCAAAACATCTGTTTAGGGAGGAAACATGTAAATCATAAGATAATTCCACAAATGATGTTCAGATGAAAACTTTTCCAACTTGGCCTAATTTTAGAGCCCTGCTACAGATACTCTGTTTAATTAATTTCACTTGCATTTGGCTTCCATTCTCCTGTCCTTATTTTCCTCCGCCCAGGGGGAATCAGTTTTGTCCTAATGTTTCCTCTCCTTCCTCTGTGTACCATAGGTCACTGTAGACTCCATGGTTCTCTCTCTGTGTTCACCTGGATCTGCCTGCAAAAGTGCGCCGCCCTCTCCTGTCCTCCTGAGCTAGGATGGCAGTTGGCAAATTGAGCCTGACATTTTCCTAGAGATGTGCAGAGGATGGCAGTTTTAATTTAATTTAAGTTTTAGGAATTGAAAGTCCTATTTTCCCCAGTTTGAGTTATTAATATCTTGGGTAAAACCTAATTTCTACTGGGAGCCTGGGGATGTATTAGGGGGCGGGATGAATCAGACAGCAGAATCTGTTTGAGGTTGAAAACAAAGCAGAGACTGAAAAGCCCGGAGACATTCTGGATCCTTATTTTCTGTTGCTCTTTCTTCTTTTGCCTGTCTGCATGTTAAATGCCTTTATCCCCATCCCATCCTGCACCATGCCATGGATCCACACATTCTAGTGGGAAGTGATTCTTTCAGATTCTTCAGGCATTGTTTCTAACTTCACTCCTCAACGCAGTTGTCTGGGATCATGTAGGCAAGAAAAATACTTGATGCTGTATTCTCTCCAAGAACCCAGACCTTCCTTTGTAGCACTATCCAAAACTGTCATTGCTGATTTATTTGAGGGTCCTTGGTTAATGTCTGTCTCTCTACTGGGCTGTATGCTTCTAGAATACACAGCCCACCATAGAGACCAAAATACATAAGGATTCAAGAAATCAGTACTGCCCGACAGAACCTTCTGCAGCGATGGGCATGTTCTGTATCTGTGCTGTCCAGTATCATAACCATGGGCGACAAGTGGCTGTTGAGTATTCAGAATATGGTCAGTATGACTGAATAATAGAATTTTAAATTCTGCTTAATTTTAATCCATTTAAATTTACATGGCCGCATGTTACTAGTGGCTTCCATATTGGGCAGGGCAGACTGAACTAGGTTAGTAGATGTGTCAATGGAGGAAACCCAAGGAAGTAAGTACCTGGGTATGGAATTAAAGGAGAGTCAAAGTCATCAATGGTAATATTTTTGCATTTTTTATTCTCAACATACACCCCCGCCACCACCCCCCCAACCCCCCACACACACACCAGCTTGCTCCACTGGCTGGATTGGGTTGAATTCAAGAGATGGACATTTGTAGCCTCCCATATTGGTTCTGATGTCTTTCTCTCACCAGAGAAAACACAATTGCAGTTGTACAGGGTGTAGTCATTAATAGCCCTGTTTCACCCTCGCATATGATCCTGTCTTCCTCTGGGTGCAACGAGGTCGTCATCAGTCTAAGTATGTTGGTGTGGTCCCCTGAGTCAACAGGAAGTGGCAAATCCTTGCTGAGTGAGTTCCCTCAACTGGGAGGATATCCTGAACATGCTATAACCTGAGAAAGCACATGTTTATCTTGCAGCATAAAAGCCCTCTGTTGGCCACACAGTGCTTGTTAATCCGGGGCTCTCTGTAAGTCTGACTCCGTAGGTGGTAAATAAAGAAATGAATTTACCATCCTTGTTCCTGTAACTCATGCTGACTGTGCACATGCCTCAACTGAAGGCTGGTTTTTGCTTTTCCAAGGTGTATGTTTCTAAGGAGACATTTAACTGTGTGTATCAAAGAATCATTTGCCTTGGATGACATCACCGGTCACAGCCCATTCTGCTCAGTTACTTATTTAAAGGAGCCAAGTCTGAAAGGCCTGACTTAGAAAGTATCTACCTTCAAAAGTTTTGTCAACGGGAAAGCCTCAGCATGCTGTTCTGAGTGGAGGGCAGGGCGCAACATATACACGCAGACCCAGAGGATAAAAGTTGGGCCTACAGATGCACCTCTTCTGCAAATGAGATGCCAATGTTTCCAGGCCACCTGGGAGTGAAAGGGCTTTCTGACCTTCCTGAAACCTCAACACAAATATCTCAACAACTTTTTCAAAATATCTGTTTTCCTGCCGCTCTCCTGCTGGTTCAATCTGGGGAGCTTAAGTAGCTGTGATTGTCTCTGCGAAATCTGCCTTTTTTTTTTTTTTTTTTGAGACGGAGTCTCGCTCTGTGGCCCAGGCAGGAGTGCAGTGGCGGGATCTCAGCTCACTGCAAGCTCCGCCTCCCGGGTTCACACCATTCTCCTGCCTCAGCCTCCCGAGTTGCTGGGACTACAGCCACCCACCACCTCGCCCGGCTAGTTTTTTGTATTTTTTTTTTTTTTTTTTTTTTAGTGGAGACGGGGTTTCACTGTGTTAGCCAGGATGGTCTCGATCTCCTGACCTCATGATCCGCCCGTCTCGGCCTCCCAAAGTGTTGGGATTACAGGCTTGAGCCACCGTGCCCGGCCGAAATCTGCCTTTTAGTATAACTTATTTGGACAGAAAAAAAGCCATCATCTATTAAAAGTTTAGACGCACTTGCCCCTTTGATCCAGCAATTCTACTTCTAATAATTATAGAAATACTTGCATATTTAAGAATATATATATGGTTATTCATTGTTGTGAAAAATTTGAACCAAGAAAAATGCCATTAATAAATCATGATGTAATCAAGGTGTGCAGATGGAAATGGGAGAAGTAAGTTGCCTGCTCACTTCCTTTTCCCTTTCCCTTTCTACTTCTTATTTTCTCATCTTAATGTCTTGAGTATTCATAACAAAATATGGCTTTATTCAAACATAGATTGATAGGCATCATGGTGAATAATATTAATAATATTTGAAATACAATCAAATTTATTTTTCATTTGTTGATGTAAAGGCTCTGACATGGTTTGGCTCTGTGTCCTCACCCAAATCTCATCTTGAATTGTAATCCCCACATGTTGAGAGAGAGAGGTGATTGGATCAAGGAAGTGGTTTCCCCTCTGCTGTTCTTGTGATGGTGAGTTCTCATGAGATTTGATGGTTTTATAAGGGGCTTTCCCTGATTTGCTCTCACTTCTCTCTCCTTCCATCATGTGAAGAAGGTCCTTGCTTCCCCTTCACCTTCACCATGATTGTGAGTTTCCTCAGGCCTCCCAAGCCATGTGGAAGTACAAATCAAGTAAACCTCTTTCCTTTATAAATTACCCAGTTTTGGGTAGTATCTTCACAGCAGTGTAAAAACAGACTAATACAGGGTTTAAGCTGGGACCAGGTTAAAGGAATGACCATCAGTAGTGATAACCAAGGCAGGGTTTAATGAGTAAGGCAAGATGACTGAGGCCCCTCAAGAAAAATGCAATATATTTTCTGTACCAGCAGACCAGATTGAGAAAAGGGGACTGGAAGAATCTGTAACAGACCACATTTTAAACTTGAATTTGACTTAGTAATTAGAACTAATTACTAAGAATGAAGAAATTGTTTGAACTGGAAAGGACTGATACTTTTAATTCTTGAGTAAGGAGGTTTCATTTTGGTTTCGATTTTGCCCTCCGCAAAACTGGGGATCCAGGGCTAATTGAGTTCAGGTTTTTAAAAATAAGGTGACATTTCGGCATACTAAGTGTCTACTGTCATGGGTGACAGCAAGGGCAGAGAGAACATCTATGCAGTGGCCACCCTGGATTGCCACTGGATTCCGCCTTTTCACTTTCTCAGCTCAGGGCACCTCCAGGCAGTGAAATCACTGGTAACAAGACAGCAGGAACATGAGCACACAGATAGGGGCAGATAAGGGATTCTTTATACACCTGTGGCCATGGAACCAGAGGAAGAAAGAGCAGGTCTGCTCTCAGTCATGTGCAATCTCGATTCAATAATTTTATACAAAACACAGATTCTTTCCCTCATGAGCTCATCCTTTGTGTGGCATAATTTCCAGACTCCTCTGAGGTAGGCGAGTCAGGTGACAACTGTCTCTACTCTACAATGCTGATTCTTCCATTTTCATGCAATTCACACCTTTTATAATATTAACATCAAAAGGTGAGGGTAGGAATGTCTGGGCCACTGAGAAATCTTAAGGCTACTTGATCAAAATCCCATTGTGTGCTAGGTGTCCCTCCTGCCACCGGAGTTGAAATTATGCCAATTGTTCCTTATGTCTGCAGTTTTGTCTGTCTCTTGTGATCTGTACATTTGTCGACATTTTATTTCTATTAACATATTTTGTTACACTTCCTCCATCTTTTTCAACAGATGCCCTCTTCTGAACAATCCTGCCACCTAATATTGTACATTTGCGTTGTAACTATGATTTTTGACTCTCTAACTTTCAGAACAAATGGAGAGACCTCATTTAGTCGATTGATGGTAGCAACAAGGAAGAAAGCAAATGGAGAAATGACATCTCATATCCCAGGCAATTTATGGGATTACATGATATAAGAATTAATGCTGGAAAGGACCTTGCAGATTACCTGGTCCGACTCTCACATTTTCATTTGAATACATTAAGAATCTTAAGTGACCTTCCCAATATCACATAGCTAGAGTTGAAACTCAAGTGAAATCAACAGAATTCATTTTTAGAAAGTTCAGATAAGATGTTTGAAGCAATCTTTGGAATCAACAATAAAATAAGCTTCTGAACTGAAATTTGAAATGAAGTCAGGGCATTGGGCTTATTTGCATACTATTAGGAATGCAAAATACTAAAATTAATTTAGGCAAAATCATAGCAGCGTTTTAATTTTACAAGCTGATTTATCCAAGCATTTTGGTGTAAATCCTCATTTAATATTCATGACAACTTTATGAAGCCTGAATTATTATTCTGATTTTGCTGTTTAATTATTCTAGGTGCAAAGAGGTTAACTGGCTTTCGCATTAACAGAGAGGTGGTAAATGTTAAAACAAAGACTCAAATACAAGTCACATCACTCCAAAGGCAGTGCCAACCAGCGCCCAAACAGTAAAGGTACTTCTAATTCATATCAGAGATGTATCTCCTAATGTTTCCAGAAGAATCGAATCACTGACCACCTTCCTGCTTTGGTGAGGCTTATTTCAGGGTTCACTGGCCCTCATTATTGGTGTGATCCCAGTTAGTAAAGGGACTAGAGAGCTATCATGACACAGCATGCTTCCCCCAACAGTTATACTTGAAGTGTCAAAAATGATAAAGGAAGCTAAGCATAGAGTGATACTATATTAGTGTTTTTTTTTTTTTAAATAAAATAGCCCCTCTTTCTGGCATCTTTATTTAGAATAATTAAATTTGAATTGGATTTTGACTGCTCATTTGACCAAAATTACAGAATTGATTATGCACTTGAAAAGGAAAGGTATAAAGAATGCAAAAATTATTCTGTAATTATAGGCAGTTGACAAGGATTCAGGGGATGTGTTTAACCCTCCTTACCCAACATCCAGAAGCAGATGACTGCCCCTTTTTTCTCCTCTTAGGGTATTTCTATAATCTTTTTTCCCATGTTAGAATGACTTAATTTTGCATGCATTTTTGCTCATGATGTTTCCAGGATGATGCCAACCATGTATGCCAGAGACAGAAAGAAACGTGCTTCTTTTGCTGGAGTTGTACAGGTTGTTCCTCAAAAAAGTTAGATTCCTGTAAAATTGGAAACTTAATGGTGATTTGTTGTGGTTTATGGTTTTATGGGCACAGAGCCAGAAGAGACCCTGGAGGCCATCCAGCGGTACCATTTTATGTCGTAGTGGATGGAACGGAGACTCCAAGAGATTAATTGAGATAGCCTGGAGTTTCCTGGCAATTTCCTTGAGAAATAATGATACTTAGTGGCAGAAGTGAGTCCAAAATACATTTGTGCAGGTCCAAATCGTGCAGTTTTCCCTGCCATACCCCACTGCTTCTGGTTACAAGTTTTTATGCACCCTCTATTCCTGACATGCTGTAATATCTGGGGCGGGTCCATCTTTCTCTGCCTGTCTCTCCTTATCTATAGATCTGATGTATGACTTCTCTTTGTAAGGGTGTCACAAATTTTCTTTCAAGATCATACTTCTGTATGCTTATTTTTAAAATGGCACTTTTCTACTTCAGCTCCTTTTGCAAATAAAGTAGACCCTTGAACAACGTGTTTGAACTGCACAGGCCATTTATAAACAGATGTTTTCAACCAATAGAACCTGCCCTTTTTACCTGGGAGTTTTGCGTCCGCAACCAACAGCAGATTATATAGTAGTATTCCCTCAATGCACAATCTGCGGAAATGAAGGGCTGACTTTTTGTGATACATGGGTTCCGTGGAGCCAACTCTAAAGCTTGAATATGTGTGGGTTTTTGTCTCTGCAGAGGGTCCTGAAATCAATCCCCTATAGACACCGAGCAACCGTAGTTCTTGTTTACAGGGATAAACTTGGCAATCATTCCTTAAAATTGATTACTGACTGGTGCGTTTTCCTCACTTTCAGAGCAGATATCATATGATACTGTAGTTTGGGGATTTTCTTTTCTCTCTCTCTAACTGCACCGTGTCCACACATGGGAGAAACTCATGGGACGTTGGTTGAATCTTCCCAGCATTGCTTGTATCTCATGATGCAGACAAACTGGATTACTTCACATTGCCTTTATTCATTTCTAAATAATAGTAATAGCAAACATTATTAGGTTCTGACAGTGCTAAGCTCAAGGTAAGTAGGTGACATTTATCATCTTATTTAAAGAAGCTCACAACCCTGTGAGATAAGTACTGTCACTAGTTCCTTTAAACAGATGAAGAAACTGAAGCTGAAAGTAGTTAGCACGGATCTCCTGGGCTGAGTGGTGGAACCAGGATTTGAACAAGCTGATTTTTACTCGCTGTGGTATTCTGCCTCTGACATAAAGTCAGGGTATCCCAGTAAGGGCAAGGAATGCCTTGGCATCTAAATCTTATGCTTCGACATTCCCACCAAGTAGCTGTGTACTCTCTGAAAATCTGGTTTAATTTATGCAGTTCCATCTTTACCTGTTAGAAGGGCTGTCTCTGTGTTAAGGCCAAACCTGCCTCCTGGTTCTTCATAAATATTGCCCCTGCCATCTGGAGTCATGGAGAAGAATCTTGAGTATTCTCCCATAGCACAGATTTCAGAAACTCTGAGACTTCGGTGTTCCTTGATTGATGTCCAGTTAATGCATCTAGTCTTTGCATGTTGGAATTTTAAGTTCCTTCATAAACCTGCACATTTGCATCTGATGCCCTCAGTTTGTCTGTGTGCCTCATAATGACAGCATTGACACCCACTTCCTACTCAGTTGGGTTTGGACCCCTTCCAAAAGTTAGCCACGTGTTCTTTGTCATAGCACATAGCTCCTGTTAATTCAACTACTAGCTCCTGTTAATTCAACTACTAGTTGTGCTCAGGGAGGTCAGAGTCATTAGTTTATGCTGGAGAAGGAGAAGAATAGGGAGTCCCTTGTCTGAGGCAGATGTTGCCGGGTTTCCAGGTTCCTTTTAACTCTCAACTGGTGTGTCTGCTGCCCCTCTCCAGCCCTTTCCTGGCCCTCCAATACCACTCTGTTTCTCCTCTGGCTCTGGGTGGTCCTTGCCTACTGGCTGCTTGTCTGGCTTTGCCCTGTGTTCCTTGGGTTACTTAATATCTTGACATGCTCCCATCCCAGTGTTTTCTTCTTGATAATGATAGTGCTTGAGGGATTTTCAGAAATACCCAGAGGAGCTACTTTCATCCCTCCCTTCCTCCCTCCTTTCTCTTCCTCCATCCATCCCTTTCTTCCTTGCTTCTTTCCTCCTTCCTTCCTTCATCCCTCCCTCTCTTTCTTTCTTTGTGGAGTGGAGATAAGGAGCAAGAACATGTAGAGAAATATCCCCAGGTAATTATGATATATAACATTTTATGTCATTTCTTTATTTATACTCATTGTCTGGCACTTGAAGAAAGAAAGTATTAAGCAATGAAACGTCTGGAAGTCTCTTAATAATATCTGGTATAATATTCCCTATATTCTCTTTTTTTTTTGAGACAGAGTCTAACTCTGTCACCTAGGCTGGAGTGCAGTGGCGTAATCTCAGCTCACTGCAACCTCCACCTCCCGGGTTCAAGCGATTCTCCTGCCTCAGCCTCCCGAGTAGTTGGGATTACAGGTGTGTGCCATCATGCCCAACTAATTTTTGTATTTTTAGCAGAGGCGAGGTTTCTCCATGTTGGCCAGTCTGGTCTCCAATTCCTGACCTCAGGTAATCCACCTGCCTCGGCCTCCCAAAATGCTGGGATTACAGGTGTGAACCGCCATGCCTGGCCAATAATCCTGTATTCTTTTACATGAGAACAAAATAAAACAAAAAATAAGAGATTCGATGGTATTTCAAAAATTTGAAACTTCACTGAACTGTAGGCTAATGAATGAGGGAATGTCATAAAAGCGTTGTCAATATTTAAAAATCTTTGGTGTGATTATCTCACTTTAAGAGTTATAAATTTCCTTTTTAGCATTTTGCTCACAATTATAGTATGCTGCCAACATATAATTGAGTTTCTTTGCTGAGGTCATATTTTTATGCTAAACTTCACATCTAGTACTTATTAGACATCCTCATTCAATTTTAGTTATTCCTTTTTCATAATTCAAGTAGTACTCTCTTTTAAAAGTGAATCATATTATTTCATTAAATATCCAGCACAGAAACATTAAATACCACATTTATATATGTTTTTAGAGTGGTAATAGTAAAAATAATAATAAGAAACTATTAGGTTTTCTTACTAAACTATCACTAATCAATTCTTCATAAAATTTGCTTAATTCCCAAATTTGAGGATAGTCTCTCAGACTCAGTATAAATCTTTATCATAAAGTAAGAACATTTCATAATTTCCCAGTAGATAATTATTAAAATTCTCCAGATTTCTTCCCTAACTCTCTTAGCTTCCTTTTGTAGACAACTGAGGAGTTTATTTATCTTCCCTTGCTGTGCAAACATATTAAATGGAGAACCTGACTTTTTGCTCCAGTGAACCACTCACCTCTCTCATGATCTCTCTTCAGCTGTAGTGAAAGCGAGATAGGCCATCCAGGAAACCATGCAAAGGCTCCCCAACTTGTCTCTGAGAAGTAGAGATGTTTCCTGCACTCAACTTGAATTTGAACAAGTTTCTGTGATCTTGAATTTGTATGCTAATGCTTATTTGAGAACTCTTATACAGTATTACATACATTTTACTTAAGGAAATATTTTATTATAAGTCACAGCAATTTAACACTGTTTCTGTTTACCGAAAGAGATTGGTATTATTTCTTCTTTAGATATTGGGTAGAATTCACCAGTAAAACAAATTGGGCCAGATTCCTTGTTTTTAGAAATGTTTTCAATTGCTGATTCAATTTCATTAATAGATATAGTACTATTTAAGTTAGCTCTTTCTCCTTTTGTAACTTGGTAGTTTATATCCTTCCAAGGGTTGGTCCATTTCATTTAAGTTATCAAATATGTGTACACTGAGTTATTGGTGGTATTTATTTCTTATTCCTTGAATATCCATGGGATTGGTAGTGATGACCACTCTCTCATTTCTGATATTGATAATTTGTGACTTCTTCTTTTTTTCTTGGTTAGTCTGGCAAAAGGTTTTTCAATGCTATTAATCTTTTTAAATAATGAGTCTTTGATTTTATTGCTCTCTCTATTATCTTCTTGTTTATAATTTTATTGATTTCTGCTATAGTTTTTATTATTTCCTTTTTTCCTGTTTACTTTAGGTATAATGGGCTCTTCTTCCTCTAGTTTACTAAGGGAAGAGCTTAGGTTACTGAATTTAGCTCTTTCTTCTTTTCTAGTATATGCATTGAATGTCATACATTTTCTTGTAAGCACAGCTTTCACTGCATTCCATAAATTTTGATGAGTTTTCTTTTCATTTTCATTTAGTTCAAAATATTTTTAAATTTCTCTTGAGAGTTCTTCTTTGACTCACATGTTATTAGAAGTGTTATTTAATCCAAACAGTTGGGAATGTTTTAGCTATCTTTCTGTTATTGATTTTTATTGTGTTCTGAGAACATTCTTCATGTAATTTATATTTTAAAAATTCATTGTGTTTTATGGGCTTAGAATATGGTTTATCTTGGTGAATGTTCTTGTGAACCTGAGAAGAATGTATATTCTGCTATTGCTGGACTACTGTATAAATGTTTATTAGTTTCAATTGATTGATAATGCTGTTCAAACCATCTATGCCCTAACTGACTTTCTCCCTTCTTGATCTATCTGTTACTGAAAGTGTAGTGGATTTGTCTATTTCTCATTGCAGTTCTATCAGTTTTTGTCTCATATATTTGGATACTCTTTTGATAGGTGCCTTTACGTTTAAAATTATGTCTTAAAGAACCAACTCTTTTATTACTAAGTTATGTCTTTCTTTATGCTTGATAATCTTCTTTACCCTGAAGTTTGCTTTGTCTAAAATGAGTACTCTGCTAAACTTTCTCTTGATTAGTGTTAGCATGGTATATGTTTCT